>NW_015625021.1:1284833-1303140 GCF_001515625.1 Sinocyclocheilus rhinocerous
AGTCTTCAGTGTCACATGATCCTTCAGAAATCATTCTAATATGCTGATTTATGTTTTTTTTTTTTTTGGGGGGGAAACTGATACTTTTTTTTTGATTCTTTTATGAATAAAAAGTTAGAAAGAACAGCATTTATTTAAAATTAAAATCTTTTCTTTTCAATATGAGTCTTTACTATCACTTTTTTTCCCATTTAACTGAATAAAAGTATTCATTACTTTCAAAAAAAGAAAGAAAAAAATTTACTGACTCCAAACTTTTGAACAGTAGTGTACTGTATATTGTAACACAAGATTTCCATTTTGAATAAATGTTTTTTTAAATGTTATATTCATAAAAGAATCCTGAAAAAAAGTATCACAGGTTCCAAAAAACATGAAGCAGCACAACTGTTTCCAACACTGATAATAAATCAGCATATTATAATGATTTCTGAAGATCATGTGACACTGAAGACTGGAGTAATGATGCTGAAAATACAGCTTTGAATCACAGAAATAAATTACTTTTTAAAGTATAAACTGTTATTTTAAATTGCAATAATATTTCACAAAATAAGTTCTAAGTTTTTGATCAAATAAATACAGCCTTGATGAGCACAAGAAACTTCGTTAATAGTAAAAATATTAAAAATCTTACTGATCCCAAACTTTTGAACGGTAGTGTGTACATATATATATATATATGTATATATAATGTGTGTATGTAATGACTATTTCATAATACAAAACAATAGTCTTAATATACTGATTAATCAACTGAGGAAAATGGTGATATTTATTAGTGAAACTAATTCACCTTATGTTACTTGTTATTACTGTATCCAATAATAATTTCCACAGCTTATCTTGTGCGTCTCATTGAATAGGGTTACAAATATTGTGTTTTGAGAAACACAGTTTATACACACACTGCCATCATCTGGTGAAAGACGGACACACTGAGTTTCACAAGTGAGCACATAGTTCTCTTTAATTATAAAACAACTGTATTCATTCATGATCAACAACCACACAGACTTCGATTCATGCATTATTATATAGCTTTCAATTAGACTGACCTCTGATCAGACAAATTACAAAAACATGAACATACAAATGACAGATATAACGCGATATCTGCGCACGATAAACAGCTGCTGTCACGTCATTGGCTACAAACAGCGCATCGCAATCTACACACGTCGCAACAGACAACGCTACTACGTACATTTCATATAACTGTAATATTTGGACAGCGAGTTTTTTGCATTTTCAATTTCCATATACGCCCACAGACCGACCGACCGACTAATTTGCATACGTCATACGCAAGTACGTACATAAAAAATTTATATTTTAACAAAAATAGCACAGGTCAAATATAACGTCTACACATTACAGTACTTAATTTCTCCTGAGTCCCATGTTCCAACAGGAAGAGCATATTTAGTGAGTTGACATTTATGTACAAAATGTAAAAAGAAGATAAAGAAGAAAAGAAATTGCATAATGCATGATTTTAAAAAGAATTTCAAAAAGCTCTAAGTGGACATTTAGCACCATATATGCATCATATGAACATTTCGGGGCAAAGATCAGCAAACTGTGTCTCCAAGGCACTTCAGAATCCGAACGAATAGTGGCATGATTTATGAGTGTATCTTTTTTTCTTTGTAAAAGTACATGTAAACGTAAACATTGCACTTCACAGAATGGTTAAAAAACCCTCTTCGAACTCCGGCTCGTCCAGGATCCATCTGGTCTAGAGGGGTAAAACGCAGCATAACAGAAGTGCAGCATCCGGACGCTGGAGGTATCTCCGGCAGGATTATTAAAGGGTTAATATGGTTAAAAAGGTTAATTATAAGTGTTAATAAAAGATTAGCATTGTTAATAAGGGGTTAATATGGATAATTATAATAAAGTTTATTAATGAAGGGTTAATATGGTTAACAATAAAGGCTAAAATAAGGGTTAATATGGTTAATTATAATAAGGGTTAATAATAAAGGATTAATGTGGATAATACGAATAGGGGTTAATAAAGGGTTAATATGGTTAAAAAAGGTTAATTATAAGTGTTAATAAAAGATTAACATGGTTAATAATAAGGGGTTAATATGGTTAATAATACTAAGGTTCGACAATAAAGGGTTAATGTGGTTAATTAAAGTTATTAATGAGGGTGATATAATTAATGGTTAATATAGTTAAAAATAAAGGTTAATTATAAGTGTTAATAATTAAAGATTAACATGGTTAATAATTAAGGGTTATTATGGTTGATAAGATTAGCTCTTAAATATGAAATCTTATTAATAATAAGGTTTAAAATAAAGGATTAATATAGTTAATAATACTAAGGTTTGATAATAGGTTTATATGGTTAATAATAAGGTTTAATAATAAAGGGTTAACATGGACAGTAATAAGGTTTAATAATTAAGGGTTACTATGGTTAATAATACTAAGGTTTCATAATAAAGGGTTAATATGGCTAATTACATTTACATTTAGTAGACGCTTTTATCCAAAGCGACTTACAAATGAGGACAATGGAAGCAATCAAATCAACAAAAGAGCAATGATACGCAAGTGCTATAACAAGTCTCAGTTAGCTTAACACAGTACACGTAGCAAGGTTTTTTTTATTTATTATATAATAAATAAAAAGAAAACCGATAGAAAAGAAAAAGAATAGAGCAAGCTAGTGTTAGAGGCCTTTTTTGCTTTTGTTAATTGTATAATAAATAAAAAGAAAACAAATATATAGAATACAAAAAGATTAGAGAAGCTAGTGTTAGTGTTGTTTTGTTTTTTAAGAAAACAAGCAGTTTGTAAATAAATAGAGTGAAAGTCTAAAAGGGGCAAGTTTTTTTATAATAATAAGGGTTAATAGTAAAGGGTTAATGTGGTTAATAATACTAAGGTTTGATAGTAAAGGGTTAATATGGTTAATTATAATAAGGGTCCATAATAAATGATCAATATGGTTAAGAATAATAATGGCTAATAATAAAGGGGTAATATGTTAATAATAAGGTTTAATAATAAAAGGGTTAATATGGTTAATAATAATAAGGGTTAATAATAAAGGGTTATTATGGTTGATAATAATAAGATTTAATATTAAAGCTAATATGATTAATAATAAGGTTCAAAAATAAAGGATTAATATGGTTAATAATAAAGGTTTATATGGTTAATAATAAGGGTTAAAAATAAAATGTTAATATGGTTTTATATTAATAAGGTAAGAGTTAATGTTAATAATAAGGATTAATAATAAAGAGTTAATATGGCTAATCATAATTGGTTAATATTGTTAATAATAAGGGTTACTAAGGGTTAATTTTGTGTGTATATATATATATATATATATATATATAAATTAACAAAGACTAATAAATGCTTAGTTGTTAGTTCATATTATTGCATTAACTAAATAAACCTTACGTAAAATGTAACCGTAATTTCATATTTCAAGTGTTCACATGAGTTTGGATATATGTTATATCCAAGTTTATCTGCATACATACAGAATACTCATGCAAAGTGATTTACATTACGTATATAGTTAATCTCTACTGCCTGATTTTTTTTTATTTTGTTTGAAATGTAACTATATTATCAGTCAACTAGGCTAAATGTGACTACAAAGCATGAAGATGAAAAAAATGGGTAATGTGAAAAACACTATAGAAATAAATTTGACTTGAGTCACGGTTGACTCACAAATTTCTCGGAGCAGGGGAAGTCGAAGAGCTTCACGAGTCCAAAATCATCTCCGGTGGCCACGTTGAGCCCGGCGTGAGAAACACAGGCGCAGTTCACGTCTGCCTTCTCTGCGTTACGCGGCCAGATGCCCAGAACCTCGTCACCCAGAACACTGTACAGGAGGAAGAGCTTTACTACAGGACACTGACGTCACTTCTGAAGACCGTTTACTGCACAGATCTGTGTCCTCACCTGGTCCAGGTCGCCCATGTGATCCGGTCAATCAGGGCTTGTTCTGTGACGATCTTCCCGCTGGGAACCTCATGAACCTGACGCTTATATGAACCGGTAGAGACCTGCACACAAAGTTTAAATCATATCAGTGTTACTTACACAGACTACATTAAAATTATATTTAGTTTCAACCTTCATATACCAAAATATATTTCAAAATGTATTTCAGGGGCTCCTACATTTAAGCTAAATGCAAATGTGACGTGACATGTGGCCAAGTATGGTTACCCATACTAGGAATTAGTGCTCTGCATTTAACCCATCCTTAGTGCGCACACACACAGCAGTGAACACACACACACCGTGAACACACACCCGGAGCAGTGGGCAGCCATTTATGCTGCGGCACCCGGGGAGCAATTGGGGGTTCGGTGCCTTGCTCAAGGGCACCTCAGTCGTGGTATTGAAGGTGGGAGAGAGCGCTGTACATTCACTCCCCCCACCTACAATCCCTGCCGGTACGAGACTCGAACCCGCAACCGTTGGGTTACGAGTCCGACTCTCTAACCATTAGGCCACGACTTCCCCATGTGAATGGAATAGCCTAATAGAGATCAAACTAGATTTTCTATCCGCCATTTAAAATGTGAAATTAAAGAGTTTATAGTAGAGAAACGGGAATGTTTAAAAAAATATTTGGCTACAAATAAGACAGAGACAAAGTTCAACAAATGAAGTTTTTCTTCAAATGTGACGTGAATAAATTTTTTCATATTTAAATATAAGAAGGGCAAAATATATATTTTGTAATTATTTAAAAAATATATTTTTTAAAATATTTGTTCAAAAACATAGAAAAGGTGGCCAAAAACAATGGTGGTAAATATGTCTACATGAATGTATTTTGATATTTAAAAATATATTTGATTATTTATTTTTTTTGGCACATTAATGCTGTTAGTTTACTGTTTTATTTAAGGGACTAAATGCCAAGTATATGTTCGTTTTTAATTGTTCTATTGAACTGTACAGGAAACTAAAAAAATCTCCAGTGCACAAAACGGTTTAATTTTCACATGCGTTTTAGCTAATAACTTTTAAGCCGATGTTTTTAAACATTAAATATTTTGGTTGACTCAAACTCCATGCAACACCCTTTATTTGTGCAAAATGTGCATGCACAAAAACTTAATTTGTGTGCATTAAGAAATATTTTGTCACATTATGTCTCTGCTGTGTATGTTATCAAAATGATCTATTTCTGTTTATATAGTCCTCAATATGTTTTCTGAATGATTTGTACCTCAATGTATTTGCTGTCGGCAGAGAAGTCCAGCTGGATCACAAATCCAGGAATATCTTTGCAGTAGCCGATCCGGTTGAGAGACGGCCCCAGAGTCAGATCATAGAAATCGACAGCGCACTCCACCGAGCCGACGGCCAACAGCCGGTTATCAGAGCTGAACCTGCGTGAGAAACACGGCTTGAGAACGTATGCTTTCATGATCATGTGTTTTGTTGTGTATTTGTCATGCAGTGTCTCTTCTGACCGAATGTCCTGGATGGCCACGCTGCGGTCTCTCTTCTTGCCCCATACGGTCAGTGAATTCACCAGCAGCACGATGAACTCTCCGTTCTCCATCCCGATGGACACCATCTCACCGTTCTGACTGTACGCCGTGCACTTCGCCGGATGACCCAGACTGACTTTGTTCAGGAGTTTCTGGAAGACAAACAATGATCAACCCTCTGGTGCTCTTCGGTCATTTTTAATCGGAAAATTTTACGTTTCAGTTTTGGAGTATTTTTTACTTCAGAATGTTACAAAACTTAGTGAAGATTTTGGCACTTGCTATGTGAAAACACACAAAAAATAAATTAATCAATAAATAAATAAATCAATCAATCAACCAATCAATCAATCATGCTTTGAAAAAGTAAAATGGTCCTGAAAAAAACGTCGAAATGACGAATGGGAAACAAATGGGAAATATATATTTCATATACAATTTGAAATTGGTATTTTAGTGCATTTTTCATAACAGTTGACTTCTATAATATTTTTAATAGTGCTGTCAATCGATTAAAAAAAGGAACTAATTAATCGCACATTTTTTCTGAAATTAATCATGATTAATCCCATCGAAGTTATTAAATATACTTTTATATTGCAATAATTTAACATTCAATCTTCAAATTAATGTAGAGACAACATAAAGATAGTATATTTTTAATATTTGTTTAATTGCATTTTTTTTATGACTGAAGGCGAGTATCACTGATACCAATATTACTGATGTCTCTAGGAAATTGTTCTTTTTTTCCTAATATTTAACCATTGACTAGCCATTCAACATTACAGTATAATTGAGAGCTATCAATTTTAACATTTATTAGACTTAAACAAAACAAAAACTTCTAATTTAAGTGCTAATCACACAATTTTTTTCTGAAATGAATCACGAATAATCCCACCTAACATTAAACTAAAGTTTTTATATATACTTTTATATTGCAATAATTTCACATTCAATTTTTAAATTAATGTAGAAACAACATAAAGACAGTATATTTTTAAATATTTGTTTAGTGGCATTGTTTTATGACTGAAGGCGAGTATCACTGATGTCTCTATGAAATAGATTTTTTTCCCCCCTAATATTTAAGAATTGACTAGCCATTCAACATTACAGTATAATTGAGAGCTATCAATTTTAACATTTATTAGACTTAAACAAAAAAAAAACTTCTAATTTAAGTGAACTTAAAACAATCTTCACATAAACCCATTATAATAAATGTCATATTTAGCTGCCTGTGCCCTTCAGCAAGTAGGAAATATACAGAAATTGAATAAAGTGATCAAACACTAAATTCTAATTCAAATATAGATGAATCCTTAAAGCTACAAAGTTATTGATTTCCTCCGGTTTTTCTCTTGTTCTATGATGAACAGACATCGCAGCAGCTGGGATATCAGGTTATTTGGCTGCTATGACTTTAAGAGCTGCCGCTGCTGAACGTGAGATTCTAATATGCTAATTTGCTGCTCAAGAAACATTTCTGATTATTATCAATGTTGAAAACAGTTGGGCTGATTCACATTTTTGTGGAAACTGTGATATATTTTATGTTTCAGGATTCTTTGATGAACAAAAAGTTCGAAAGAGCAGCATTTATTTAAAATAGAACTCTTTTGCAACATCACAAATGTCTTTACTGTCACTTTTAAACATTTCCTTGCTGAATAAAAATACTAATTGTATCGTCTTATTGACCCTAAACTCTTGAGCGGTAGTGTAAAATCCCCTCTTCTCACTCCACTACCCACAATCCCTCACCTTATCAGCCAGGTCCCAGATGCGGATGGTTCCATCATCGCTGGCGGAAATGAAGACGTCTTTGGAGGGGTGTGTGGCCAGACCCCAGATGCGCCCCTGTGTGTGTCCGTTTATCATGGTGTTGGAGGCGGCGTTCTTCTCTCCAACCTCGATGATCTCGCCATCCTTCGTTCCCACCAAGATCTTTCCCTGCCATCCAATAATCAAACATCTTACTACTGTCTTTCTACTAAACTTACACTTGAAATGGGTGCTTATGAAGCATGACTGACCTTTCCTCTGCACACAGATCTGACCGTCTCGACAGGAAGCCCTGTCTCCAGCTGAAATGCTCTGCATCTCTTCATTTCCTGATCCCACAGTTTCACAGCGCCGCCCTCTTTAGTCCTGCACATACATAATGAAGCAATGACATTATGCTCATGTTTTAATAAAAAGATTCCCTTAAAATATATACATTTTGTACACTTACTGTACACTATGCTCAAAAGTTTAGGGCATGTTTTTTAAGAAATTAATACTTTTATTTATAAAATGCATTAAATTGATCAAAAGTGGCATTTAAGACATTCATATTGTTACAAAATATTTATATTTCAAATAAATGCTGTTCTTTTGGAGTTTCTATTCATCAAAGACTCCTTAAAAATACATTAACATTAACATTAAATATAAATTAAATTAACTTAAAAATAAAAATCATGGTTCCCACAAAATATTAAATTAAAATAAAAATCATGGTTCCTACAAAAATTCAACACATGATAAAAATAAATGTTTCTTGAGCAGCAAATCAACATATGAGAATGATTTATGAAGATCATGTGACACTGAAGACTGGAGTAATGATGCTGAAAATTCAGCTGCGCATCACAAGAATAAATTACAGTTTAAAAGATATTCATATAGAAAACATCTATTATAAATAGTAATAATATTTCAATTTTTTTACTGTATTTATAATCTAATAAATGCAGCCATGGTGAGCAGAAGAGACATCTTTCAAAAACATTAAAAAATCTTACAGACTCCAAACTTTTGAACTTTTACTCAAGGTGTAAGAATTTTTGTCTTTATGGTCAAAACAATTTAGCTGAAAATGATTTTTAAAAACCATATGAAACTGACATGTCAGCATGAGTGTGTGTTGTAGATGGACTCACGGTCTCTCTTTGCCTCCGGTCACGATGAGTCCGTCTCGGAGCGTGGTGTACATGGTGAACACTGGTCCTGTATGAGCTTTAGCCACCACACGCACCAGGAAATGCTCTCGCCACACGTACACGTCACCGTTTATGGCCCCCGTGAACGTCAGGTTATTCTGCCAGACAAAACACATGAGAAAACATTTCATATGCACAGACAGGTATGAGATTTAACATACAGTAGTCTTATACTTATTTATATATAGTGCTTTACATAATACAGATTGTTTCAAAGCAGCTGCACATTTATAAAACAGGAAAATAACAGTGTTAATTTAGTGAAATGTATTAATTATGAAACAAACTCAATTTGTGCTGTATAAAAGATAATAGTCTCTTTATAAAGCTCAATTTAGTTAAATGTTTCTATATATGTATATATATATACATACACACACACAGTACACACGCACACAGTACACACACATATTACAATATATATATATATATATATTTTGTAATATGTGTGTGTACTGTGTGTATGTGTATATATATATATATATATACACTAGTGCTGTCAAACAATCGCATCCAAAATAAAAGTTTTTGTTTACATAATATATGTGCGTGTATTGCGTATGTTTATTATGTATATATAAATACACATTTATGAAATGATATATATTACTACAGATGAAATATATGATTATATATCATATTAGTTTTTTGTCACAAGAAACATTTGAAACAGTATTTTTCTAATATGTACATTTTTTATTATTTTACATATTATTCTGTAAATTTATGCTGTGTAACTACCTGAATATGTACCCGTACTTATAAGAGTAAACTAAAATTACAACCGTAAAAATCCATCTTTGCTACTTGAAATACAATAAACATTAACTGAAATAAAATAATAAAAAACAACTTAATTTCAGCTAGTTGTCAAGGCAACATTTCTCATATTCAAATAATGTAACAATTAGTTGAAATTCATAGAAACTCTACAGACATAAAAAAAGAAAAATAATAAAAACGGCAACAACACACAACAAAAAGACTAAACTTTAATACAAATTTAAATAGAATTGATTTCAAATGAAAACAGAAAATTGAAAGAAAAATTTATTGAAAATATGCAATAAAAACTGTAATGGTATCTCAATCAAACTACAATAATATAGTATCTACAATAATTCTTTACTAAAGAAAAAAGAATTCTACGCACCTAATCTGTCACTATTGTGCTTTGAGCAACACAATTTACCCCAGACTGCACCATGGGAGCGGTTCCTGTAATCGGTGCACTGCAAATCCATTCTAGATAAAACTAATCACAGATGAGAAAGACTCACGGCTCCAAACGCTACAGAGAGCATGGTCTGCATGCGTCCGTCCTCCACCGCTCCGATCACTCCTTTCTTATAAAGCAGAGAGCCTCCCACCAGCGTCCAGAACTTGATGTGTTTGATTCCCACCGACACAAACTGAGTGTCCGAGTCCGGCCTGAACTCCACCACGAAGATCCGGTCGCTGTGACCGCCTTTACTGCAAACCCTAGAGCCTGAGATCACATGATGAAAGCATTCACAACAGCATCTGAATATGCTGAACAAAGTCCAATACCTGTTTCTTACTGATTCCAGAAATAGTGTCTGCTTTGCTCAAACACATCAGTCTCTCACAAAATAAGATGTGCATTTCATAGCATTTTTTTCTTTTGACTATGGAAGCTTATTTCCACCATGGAATAAAAAAATAAAAAAGGTCAATTTAATTGCCATTTAATATATTTTTTTTGTAGAAAATGTTTTTTAAAAACCATATCCAACCAAAACGTAAAAAAGGTAATTGCAGTTAAAAAAAAAAAAAAAAATTCTAAGAAAAAAGTCAGAAACTCACAATGAGTTTATAACTTTTTTGAGAGAAAAAGACTGAATTGCAAGATGTTAACTCACAATTGCAATTTTTAACATTATTTTCTTTATTAAAAAATTATTGTCATTACCAGTGTTATTTTAGTATCATTAAGATACCATTATAATGTTTATCAATATTTAGAATTTTTTATCTATGTATTTAACTTTTTCACTGTACTTTTAAAGTTTTAGTAATTTTGTTGCATGTTTTCATCATTTTTATTATTATTTTTAAATACATCTACATAGGTTTTTATTCATTTCAGTTTTAGTTTTAGTTATTTTAGTGGCCTAACTAAGTTAAAGCAACTGAAAATGAGAAATGTTGCCTTGGAAACTACCTGAAATTAAATGTTTTTTTTTTATTTATATTTTATTTTATTTTAGTTAACTTTTTATTTCTAGTAACAAAGATGTTTTTTGTATGGTTTTAGTCAGAAATGCAGTGCAGAACTTTTTGTTTTCCAGTGCAGAAAGATAAAACAGAAATGTGAGATGCAAACTCAAAATTCAGAGAAAAAAGGTCAAAATTCTGAAATGTAAAATCAGAATTTAAAAATTCAGAAATCAAAATTAGAGAAAAAAGTCAGAATTGCGAGATATAAGCTCACAGTTGCAAGAAAAAAATTGTCATTGCAGCTTCCTTTTTTATATATATTTTTTAATAAACTTGTGTTTATGTAAAGTTTGTATGTAAAGTGCATTAAAGCTGATACATACATATATATTTTGAAAAAAATAATCCTTATTTTGTGAACAAACTGCACGTGATGGAAAGTTTTAATGATATTTTTGATCATCATCAAATTAGCTAATGTTAGGCCTTTTTTTTCAGATGCAGGGCTATTTTAAGTATATATTTAGTTAAAACCACTGGTTTTGACACACCTTCCTGCCATCTCCACACAGTGATGGTGTGCTCCGGATCCACTCCCACAGACAACAGCAGTTTTCCCGTGGCGCTGAAGTTGACGTATCCGATCCCTTTAGCGTGAGAGCAGCGCAGCACTGACAGCGTCTGTTTGTTCATGGCGTCCCACACGTGAATAGACGGCGCCAGGCCTACAGACACACACAGACACAGACCGACATCACATTACGACCGCCAGTACTCACAGCTGAAGGACAGATCCACATCTGCTCCGTTCAGCACAAGACACATAAAATCCATATTAGGTGTATTAGAAGACATTAATTATGCAAATGTTGTGGGTTATTTATATTAATAAACAGTGTTGGGAAGCTACTATGAAACTGGATTACAGTAGTTGCACTGCAGTAAAGATGCATTTAGAAAAAGTAGTAACAACTACAAGCTACTAAAAACAAGCAGTTAACTATGTTATTTAAAGGGGGATTATACAACTTATTACTTAAGCAGAGCTGTATTTTTTAATGAATTTTTTAAACAGACAAATTTACACAACAAAATGCAACAAATGCACTAAATGCATAAAAATAAACACAAAAATAAATGCACTAAATGCATAAAAAAATAAACACAAAAATAAATGCACTAAATGCATATATAAATGCATAAAAATAAACACAAAAATAAATGCACTAAATGCATAGATAAATGCAAAAAAATAAACACAAAAATAAATGCACTAAATGCATATATAAATGCATAAAAATAAACACAAAAATAAATGCACTAAATGCATAGATAAATGCATAAATACTGTAAATGCCTGAAAAAATGCATAAATAGACGCATATAAATAACTGCATTAATACATGTAAAAAATAAATGCACTAAATGCAGACAAATGCATGAATAAATGCATACAATCATAAATAAATGAATAAATAAATTCATAAACACATAAATAAAAGCATAAAACTGCATTTAAATAACTATAAATCAATGCAAAAATAAATGCACTAAACGTATAGAAAAATGCGTATATAAATGCATAAATTCATAAATATATGCAATAAAAAATAAATGCACTAAATGCAAAGATAAATGCATGCAAGCTTAAATGAATAAATAAGCACATAAATGCATTAATAATGCATATAAATAACTGAATATAAAAAACTATATAAAAATCCAAAAATAAATGCAGTAAATGTATAGATAAATTCATAAATGCACTACATGCATAGAAAAATGCATAAATAAATGCAAATAAGTAACTGCGTAAATGCATCAATATATGAGTTGAAAACATTGTGCTGCAAAGCAGCATTGAATTAAATGTTCACCACACCACACCAGTATGGCTTGAAAAAAATCTACTCTAATTTGAAAACAATGTAGTTGTACAATGTAATGTAGGAAAAATATAGTGTCGCTACTTTTAGTTAGTCACTTCCCCAACACTGTTAATAAAGCAGCAGGATGAGTTTGGGATGGCTATTATGAGTTCATAAGGACAGTCCTCAAGGTTTTCAACATGTCAATAGTAGATATGTATTCTAGCGCTGAGAGAGGGAACGAGGCCTCATGACTCTAAGATGATGACAGAAAATCAAGCCAATCTGCTGCATGATGCTTCATGCAAACATGAGAATGTATTCTTCACAGCGGTGGTCTTTACTGAAACCGGGACATAAAACATGAGGGAAATGAGAGGATTGCTTGATATAGAGCATATGATCTTAATCTGAAATCTGTGGCATCCAACTTCCAGACCCTCGTGAACCATAGACGGATGTTATTCCATCAAACGTGATATTAAAGATTGATTCACTAAAGAAATATTCAGAGTTCAATACATATTACGATGTAAGCTGTAAGAACCAAATAAATGAATTTAAACTTTAGTTTTGAAAAGTTTTTTAAACAGAGATGTATTGTTCTGGCGTAATGACATTTTGAACAAACAAATTTACACTAAATGCAACAATAAATGCTCTAAATGCATAGAAAAATACATAAATAAAAGCATGAAAACATAAATAGCTGGATAAGTAAATGAAAAATTAAATGCACTAAATATAGATAAATGCATGAATTAATTCATACAAGCAAAAATGAATAAATAAATTAATACATAAATTCAGTTAATGGTTTAAAAGCAGAAATGTGAAGTTTGAAGTTTGTATTTTTGTTCAAGTATTTATATTAATTATTATGTGCAAAGATGTAATTTAGTGTTTTACTCTTATTCTTTTAAAGTTATTCATAAAAGTTTAGAAAAAAACAAAAATGTTTTAATGTTCATAAAAGAAGTCTCTTCTGATTAAAAATAAAGCAGTAATATTGTGAAATATTTTTTACAATATAAAATAGCTGTTTTCTATGTGAATATATTGTAAAATGTAATTTATTCCTGTGATCAAAGCTGAATTTTCAGCATCATTACTCCAGAAGTCGGATTCTAACCAGATTCTTTGATGGTTATTTAAACTGCATTATTTTAGTTTGTTATTATTATTATTAATTTTATATTATTATGTTATATTAAAATATATGATATATTTATTATTTGATGATTATTTACTTCATTATTGCAGTAACTGCATTCATATTATATTTACATATATTATTATGCAAGTTATTCCTATTTAGTTTATTCTTCTAAATGGATAAATCTGTGCACATCATATAGTGCTTACCATATTAACTGGTTTACCATGCATGCATGTAACTGGTAAAGTGTTACAGAATAACGCAAAATGTCATGTTAACATTGCAAGCTGAATACTGAATCTAAATTCACACCTATGGAACTCGAGTGCTTGACTTGTATTGAACCCAAATCATTGCTTTGGAGAAAAAAAATGCATGCTTTAGTTCTGTTTTGGAGCCCAAAAACCTGACCTGAATTTCTGGAGTCAAACACAAAAGGTCAGTGAGACAAACTGAAGTCAGATGGCAGGAGGTTCTGCTGTCCTACCTGGCAGATCGGTGATGTCGCCTGTGTGGTGGTGTGTTGGATGAGAGCATGAGGCAGTGATGAACAAAAATGAGAGAAGCCAAAGCAGAATTACGTGAGAGATTCAACTTATTTGCACAAATCACAAGCAGGCTTGTTATTAACACAAAACCAAGCAGTGCAGCTGAAAGAAGCAACGCAAAAGTCAACGTGCACAAATGAAAATGACTCCGATGGTGAAAATGACATGGGTTTGCATTAGGAAATGTGTGTAGAGGCCCACACTTACCGATCTGACCGGTGGCGATGATGTTGAGATATTTGGGATGTTGATTGACAGTCAGACAGAGGATGTCATCCGTATGCTCCAGATAAAAGCTCTGAGTTCCTGCAAATCACAAACACCTTCATCTACAACTACTTTCATTCTCCAGTCCAGTGTTAAACAGCATGCATGCAGTTCCTATGAGCTCATATTAATAGAAAGACTACTTTTAAAAAATTGTCACACTGCAATAATATTTTAGTACACAGCAGAAAATATACTCATCTCATACACTGCTTCAAGTTTTGGATCAGTAAAAGTAAGATTTTTTAATGTTTTTAAAAGAAGTCTCTTCTGCACACAATGGCTGTATTTATTTGATTAAAAATACAGTAAAATCAGTTATAATGTGAAATATTATTACAATTGAAAATAGCTGTTCCCTTTCAGTCGGTCACTCTCGACGTCACGTCGGATGACCGACGAAAATTTCTAACTTTTTAAACTTTTGAATGGTAGTGTATATTCTAACTATATACGTAAACTTTAACCAATACTGTAGCACATACTTTATTAATTAATTACTGTTAAAAAAACTAATTTGAAAATAAAATAATGTGCACATTTTAATAATAATTTTCAAATAAATACTGTAGTTATTTTTAGCTGAATTTCAGAAAAGAAAAAATATATATATAGTTGTACTTGAGTATAATATAATTAAGTACACATTTAATAAATATGTTGTATCTAAAGCTGGTTTCCCACTTCTTCTTTTAAACAGATGTGCAGTTCCCTCTGCAGCCTGTAGAGGTCAGCAGCATCTGGAATCAGATTAGTCTCAGAAGACACGCCCACAAACTCAGCCCATGCATAAAGTCAAACTGTACTATTTCAAAGGCTTTAAAACATCTAATAGTGTTTTTCCTGCACATCTGCCACATGTTGAGACACTAAGCCAGAGGTCAGAGGTCAGCAGTGAGGCTGACTCAGGACAGTACCAGCAGAGAGGTTCTGAATAACAGCAGCGGCGGCCGTGTGGAAGATGATGTCTGCTCCATCATTGAGGTAGTGAAGGTTGTTTCGACAGTCAAAGCCCCTGTAGCCAAACACGTGATCCAGAGACAGTTCCTGCAGACACACACAGACATCAACACACACTGACAATAATGAAGACAAGACTGCACCTTCATGAGCTCAAGACCGACTGACCTCCACGATTTTCTTCTTCTTTGTGACGTTGTTCTTCACCAGTTTGTCAGGTAACGGCGTGGCTCGACTCACTGGAGGCCTGCAGGAAACCAATAATGACATTTAAAAAAAAAAAAAAGAGTTTATTTCTCAGTATTTTTGTCTTGTTTTCTATTACACATATCTAAACATTCTCAAATCAAGATATATTTACTTGGGATGCAAAATGACCTAAGATATCAAGTCTTGTTTTCTGATAAATGTATCAAAATGAAGTGAGTTTTTGCTTAAAACAAGAACAAATGTCTAACAGTGGGGTCAGCAAAATCAACTTACTGTAATTCAAAGTGAAAAAAATATTCTTTTTCTGACCTCACTGACAAATGTTTTCTTTTTTCTTTTTTCTTTTTTTTTTTAGCATAAACTAATTTCATTTTGCTACATCTTTTCAGAAACAAGACTTTGTATATAAGTCGTTTTTTGTTTTCGTCTTGATACAATTTTTCAATATTTGTAATGGAAAACAAGACAAGAATACTAAGAATAAAATAAAGTTTTGCAACTTGTGCCTTATTTTCTGATAAATATATCAAAATTAAGTGAATTTTTGATTAAAACAAGAACAAATATCTGCCAGTGAGGTCAGAAAAATCTATTTAATGCAAACAAACAAAAAAATTTTTTCATTGCTTATTTAATTTTTTTATTTATATATGTTTATTTTGATCGCATTTGGCAGATATTTTTCTTGTTTAAAGCATGAACCCTTCATTTTGATGAAAATTTGAAAACTAGTAAAATCTTATAATAATAAACATACGACATTTATAATATTTATAATAATAAACATAATAATATCTTACGTTTTTAAACTAGGAAGAAAAAACTACTAAAGAGGAAAAATATCTGTTGCAGTGATGAACTTCATCTGCATTTTTCCGTTGTGTTTTTTTGTATTACCGCTCATCCACTGGGATCTCCTTCTGTAGTTGGTGCGGTTTCACGCCTGTCATTTGTCTTATACTGACAGCGTAGATCTTCGTCGTGTAATCCATGTTCTTTTCCCGAGCGACGTCACTGTCGTACCCTAAACACACAACCGTTAGTTAAATAAAACTGCAAATTAAAAATTGTAATTAAAAATGTCAAATTAATTCAATTTAAAATTTACAATTAAAATTAAACTAAATTAAAAATTTCAATTCTAAATTAAATGTAATCACAAACAAAAACATTACCTCCATCCTCTTCAGCGTCGTCGTCTGATTCCTCGCTGTCCACGGCTTTGCTCTCGCGTGGACCAATCCCCTCTCTCGCCCAGATCATGAGGGCGGTGTCAGCTCCGCCCACTGACAGCAACATCGCGTCGTCATTGGACCATCGTACGCTCGTCACATTGGCACTGTGAGCCACGTACTTTTTAAACTTGGCAAACTGACCCTGTATGAAATTTAAAAAAGCATCAAGGACATTCTACTTAATGCATAAACCTCTGGTTTTATATAAGACTTGTACAATTTTTATTCAGCAAGGACGCATTAATTGGTATTAATTGGACAGGTTTTGTCACTTTTAAAGGAAAAAATATATAATTTTTTATCAAGAAATATAATAATTGATAAACAAAATATAATAAAACTATAATAAGAAATGCTGTTCTTTTGAAGTTTCTATTCATCAAAAAATCCAAGAAAAAAGTATAAAAATATGAAGCAGTTTTCAACATTGATGATAAGAAGAAAAGCAGCAAATCAGCATATCAGAATGATTCCTGAAGGATCACGTGACACTGAAGACTGGAGCAATGCTGCTGGAAATTCAGCTTTATGTCAGAAGTAAATTAATTTTACAATATATTCACACAGAAAACGACTATTTTGAATTGTAATAATATTTCACAACATTACTGTTTTTACAGTATTTTTGATACATAAGGAGAACATAAGAGACTGAAGCATGAAAAATGCTTGCACAGTAGTGTATGTGAATGTATGATGTGGTTTTGCTGCAGTCAGACCTTGCAGGGGAAGCTGAAGAGCTTGACGAAGCCGAAGTCGTCTCCGGTGGCCAGCAGCTTCTTGTCTTTGGTAAGTGAAGAGGCGTTGACGAAGCTGAGTGTCGGCCAGATGCCCTCACAGGTGGGACCCAGCACTGACGTCCATGAGGCCCAATCCATCTTCTCAAACTGAACACACGCAAACACACAGTTACGCGCTGATCATGCTGGGGTTGGTGATATATGTGACCCTGGACCACAAAACCAGTCTTAAGTGTCCAAAAATACAACGAGATACAACTATTTGAAAATCTGGAATCTGAGGGTGCAAAAAAATCAAAATATTGAGAAAATCACCTCTCGTGCGGTCTTCGGTCATTTCTGACCGGAGATTTTAACATTTTGAATTTTTAAAAATCGTAGCTTCACCAAAATGGTACGAAACTTGGTGACTTTTATGGCACTTGGTATGTGAACACAAAAAAAAATTGAGGGCATGATTCGAAAAAGCTAAGTGGTCGTAAAAAAATACTTGTACACAAACACACACACCTATGAACTGGTGTGACCGTAACACTGCAACTATGTAAAATAAAATCAATAATTCGGCTACAATGCAGTAAAAAAGTGAACAGCAAGGAAGGGGTTACACTCTAAAACATCAAGAGTGTAAAACAGATACATCCA
>NW_015625021.1:1303284-1306953 GCF_001515625.1 Sinocyclocheilus rhinocerous
ATTTGAGAATGCCTTAATATACATTTAAATCCACAACTTAATAAAAGTAAACAATTATGTATAAACACAACTAGGGAATTCACAAGCCTTTCTATAGAGTCCTATACAGGAATCTAGTGGTTACACCATGAAATTACAGGTTTTTATTTTTTTGCTCTCACCAGGAGGTGCTATTCTGCCTGCAAAAATTGGATTTTTTAATTAGTACCAAGAAATTCTCTCAAAATACAAAAGAAAAAATATTATTGAACAAAAATATATTAGATTGATTTTACTGAAGAAGAAAAAAGTTATATTTCAGGTGTCCGGTCACTTTTGACCGCAAAGACCATGAGTGTGACTCCCAAATGAAGAGTGCACAAGGGTTAAAGTTGTCCAAATGAAGTTCTTAGCAATGCATATTACTAATCAAAAATTAAGTTTTTATATATTTACGGTAGGAAATTTACAAAATATCTTCATGGAACATGATCTTTACTTAATATCCTAATGATTTTTGGCATAAAAGAAAAATCTATAATTTTGACCCATACAATGTATTTTTGGCTATTACTACAAATATACCCCAGCGACTTAAGACTGCTTTTGTGCTCCAGGGTCACATATATGGCTGTGTGTAGTTTTTTACCTCTAAACTGCTGATAGTTTGTCGTCTTCCACGTGGAGCCTCAAAAAATAGCTGCTCTTTGGCACCAGTGTTGACTTGAAGCAGTTTTCCTGCATTAATACACACAAAAAACTGTTTGATTATGTGATTATCTGGATCACATGTTTAAAATATATAACCTATAGTAATGCCAATAAATAATATACAAATTCTTTATCTGTAAGTATAAAGAAGACGCTATTTCCTAATAAAAAATTATTCAAGCTACAGCTGGCCAGAAAGTTTTCTCCATTCATTTCACTCAAGGATTAATTCATCACATGCAGAGAGGCATTAACGTGCATATTATTGCTTGAATATATATTAGTGTTTTGTGTATGTCTGGATTACCGCGGACGTCCCAGTCCACATGTGTGATACAGCTGGACGCTCCTTTACAGATTCCCACCCGCTTACTGCTCAGAACATTATAAATGTCCACAAATGAGTCGTGGGAGGCCACAGCGAGGTATTTTCCAGCATCTTCAATAAAAACAAAAAATAACTTTTTTTTTTAATTATAGATTACTTGTTTCATTTAAGTTTTACATAATTTTAACATTATATATATACATACTATATATAATTATCAATTTACAATATATATATATATATATATATATACAAATCCATTTCATTACATGTACACTACCGGTCAAAAGTTTGGGATCAGAACGATTTTTTATGTTTTTTACTGGAGTTTCTTATGCTCATCAAGGCTGCATTTATTTGATCAAAAATACAGGAAAAAATGTAATATTGTGAAATATTATTACCATATAAAATATCTGTTTTCTATGTGAATATCTGTTAAAATGTAATTTATTCCTGTGATCAAAGCTGAATTTTCAGCATCATTACTCCAGTCTTCAGTGTCACATGATCCTTCAGGAATCATTCCAATATGCTGATTTATAAAAAGTTAAAAAGAACAGTGATTATTCAAAATAGAAATTTTGTGTTAAAATATACACTACTATTCAAAAGTCTGGGGTCAGTAATTTTTTTCTTTTTTTTTAATGAGGAAAAAAAATTAACTTAAATGATTTTAGCAAATGGCTGCAATATAACAAAGAGTGAAAAATTTAAGGGGGTCTGAATACTTTCCGTACCCACTGTATACACAGTACACACACATATATTACGCAAACTTTTATTTTGGATGCAATTAATTGATTTCACAGCCCTAATATATACATATGACCAAATTATCTATTATACATGCATATCTCCACATATTATCAAGTTATGTTTAAATATTATATAAAAAACCATCTCTGATGAAAATAAATGTTTTCACATCACCTAACCCCTCCAGGGTTGTGTGATCTCTTCAATTTACACACACAGAAACTCATTTTATTTTATTATGGAAAAACTTATTTTATTTTACTAACTTGGCAGCAGAGCAAATTTGTGGGTCAAAGCCTACGAGATAAACTCAGCTCTGGAGCTACAAAACTACATGAGGTCTTGTTAGCATTGCATAATGAAACACGTCCCAGGTTTACTGTGATACATGATGATACATGCACATATTTCGAATGGGAATTTGTATTTTAAATAACATATGTATTATCAGCCTATTTTAATATCTAAAACTGCCGCCCATGCCAGACGGTTACCTTGAGAGAACCTGATGTCAGAGATGATCTCCTTCCTGTGGTGAAAGGTCACCATGTCCTCCAGCGTGTCTGCATTCACCACCAGGAAGCTGCCGTCGTTTAGACCCACCGCTAAGGCTTTTCCGTCTGGCGAGAAGGCACAGCATCGACCACCTACAAACACACACATACACCAAACTGTTTGTGATACTGAATTTGAGATCTTCCAAATGTGGCAGGAGGTTAGCGAATCACGAACCTTTCTTAAGTTTCCGGACGGCCACCATGCGATGGTTGGCTGAAAGCTCCCAGATGCGCAGCGTTTTGTCGTCACTCACAGTGGCACAGATGGGCAGCAGCGGATGAGCCGCGAGGCCCCAGACTTCCCCCTCCATATGACCCTAAAACACATCAAACACAACACACACTTCAACTAGCTGACCTGCCTGACCATCTAATCTGGTTTGTAGGGATGTAACGATGAACCGCGAGCCGGTTGAAAATAGATTCAAATATGTGACGATTCAAATCGGTTGAGATGCTAAACAAATCGCGATACAAATATAGTAGGTACACTTTATATGAATGTATAACTAACTGTCTTTAGAAACGTTTACGTGGTATTTTCTTTTCATCTTGCCTCTGAATGATGCATATTAAAGTAGTATTCATAAGCGCAGCGCTGCTTTGTTTACAGCGGTAACCAAGGAAACACTGTATCGTTGCTGTTCATAAGCAATGGTAACCAAGGAAACACTGTATCGTTGCTGTTCATAAGCAGCGGTGTCTATGTTTGGATCATGATTAAAGGGATAGTTCACCCAAAAATGAAAATTCTGTCATTAATTACTCACCCTCATGTCGTTCTAAACCCGTAAGACCTCCGTTCATCTTCGGAACACAAATTAAGATATTTTTGATGAATTCTGAGAGCTCTCTGACCCTCCCATAGACAGTAATGTAATTACCACGATTAAGGCCCAGAAACGTAGCAAGGACATCAGTAAAATAATTCATGTGACATCAGGGGTTCACGCGGATAAGTTTTTTTCGTCTGCGTGACGCAGCTGACACAGAATAGCATACGCTGGTTACGTTCAGTGGATACTCTCCAAAATTTACCAGAGTGACGCGGAGGAGATAAATTGTTGAATAAAGTCGTTATTTTTGTTTTTTTTGTGTACAAAAAGTATTCTCGTAGCGCCGTAAAATTACGGTTGAACCCCTGATGTCACATGGAAGATTTTATCGATCTCCTTGCTACGTTTCTGAAACTTAATCGTGGTAATTACATTGCTGTCTATGGGAGGGTCAGCGAGCTCTCAGAATTCATCAAAAATATCTCAATTTGTGTTCCGAAGATGAACGGAGGTGTTTAGAACGACATGAGGGTGAGTAATTAATGACAGAATTTTCATT
>NW_015625021.1:1307037-1336327 GCF_001515625.1 Sinocyclocheilus rhinocerous
TTCAGCTCGTCTGCTGTTTCTGTTTCATGCAGATATTTGTATGTATATTTTCACAAAACTGAAGTCAAACCATTTTGTTTTTGCTTCAAATTTCGAAATTATACAATGTAATTTAGATTAAAAACTGCTCATGCTGCATGTATGCTGCATCTTTGTTTGGATCATGAGTAAAATGCAGTGGTTGCCTCTAATTTTAAATGGAAAGAGCACAGACAAAGCCTTAGTTTGTTTATATGAAGAGATTTCTTTTATTTGTGTAACTTATTTATTTGATTTGGGGTTTGTTTTAAAATTTCGATTTAGTTTTGTTATATTTCAATTTCACAAAGAAACGTGCAGCAATAGCCTAATAAAAGGACACCTCATTTACTGTATAATTTGTCTTTAATCTCATTTTGTTAAAAAAATCGTGAGAAAATCGAATCGTGAAATCTAAATGGTGAATCGAATGGAATCGTGAGTTGAGTGACTCGTTACATCGCTACTGGTTTGATTTTGTTATTCTGCATCTGGATTTGCAGCTGTATATTTGAGCGTGACACGCACCTGTACGAGTAAAGTCATGGGGCCGCTCTTGTCGATCTCCAGGATCTCTCCGTTTTTGGTGCCGACCAGAATGTGTCCGTGTCCCAGAGTGATCGCTCTGATGGACGGGTTGTCCTCTAACAGCAGTCCTAAACAACAAGTTTTATTATACAAGCGTAACCCTCTGAAGGTCTGTGATTTGTAAGTTTTGTCATTTTTACTACATCATAATTGTAGGAAATGCGGTGACTTTTGACAAAAATGACCACCATAGAAACCGCATAGGAAATACAGAGTATTTTTTGGGGGTACAAACTACAAATCTGCCATTATGAAGTAGCCCTTCATATTGTCTGAATATATATCCAAATCTCCTAACAGATGCTAATACAGATCCGCCTGTATTAACTGAAAATAATATGCATCATTTTTCTAATATTTGCATTATTTTATCTAAAAAAAAAATTGTGTATTATTTAGAGGTAAATATTGTTGAGAACCACGAACTCCCTAAAACAATACAAAATATAAAAAAATAAATACTATTGAAACATTCAGTACATTTATTTCAAAGTTAAACAATGTATTCATTTAGCATAAACACTGTATTCATCAAAAATAATAGGATTTTTCTAATATTTGTATTTTATATAGAAATAGCATAGAATTTCGAGGTAAATATTGTCTAGTACCATTAAATCTCATGATAATACAAAATATAGTACATTCAACTCATAAACAATGTTAAACAGTGTATTAATTTAACAAACAATGTATTTATTGAAAATATTAATGGTTTTCTAATATTTGCATTTCATATAGAAACAAATAGTGTAAAATGTCTAGTACCATCAGATCCTGTCAAAATACAAAAATATTAAATAATAAATATTAGAAAACAAAATATAGTACATTAATTTATAGTACATCACTAAACAAAATCAAACACTGTATTAATTGAAAATAATATGTATTATTTTATTAATATTTGTATTGTATTATTTTTTATAGAAATAAGACGTGTTTTAGAGCTGTATTGTACCATTAAATACAAAATATTAAATAATAAATATGATTGAGACAAAATACAGTACACTCATTACAAAAAATAATGCAATAATTAAAAATAACATTAATAGTTTTTTTTCTAATATTTATATTTCCATATTATTATTATTTTATATAGAAATAATATTTTTTAGAGGTAATATGGTCGAGTACCATGAAATCTCACAATATAAAATATAAAATAATAAATATTATTGAAATATACTGTAGTACATACATTTAATAAAAAAGCACTGCAATAATTAAAAATAATATTAATTGTTTTTCTAATATTTATATTTACATATTATTATTATTTGCAAATAAATAGTTTATTTTTTGGAGGTAAATAATGTTGAGTACCATGAAATCCCCTCACAATACTAAATATTAACTAATAAATGAAGAGTTAATTTGCAAAAACAGATAACTCTGTTTTTAACAATTCTCAGAAATCATGTTTTTTCATTGTGCATTCCAATTAATCTCAATCAAACTGCAGTTGGGTTATTTTGACTAGGTTAAAAAATAACTAAAAAACCCCAGCTAACTAACACAATAAAAACATGATAATATTATAAAAACCATGATTTTTGGAAAAAAAACAAAAAAAAACGGAGTTATCTGTTTTTGCAAATAAACTCTTCAAATATTACTGAAACAAAATATAGTCCATTTATTTCATTGTAAAAATGGTCTGTTTTGAGGATTTATAATTACCCTTAGATGAAGGCGAGAGCGCTGCCCTCTTGATGGCGTACGTCTTCAGACATCTCTCGAACATGTCGTCCCACAGCTCAACAACTCCATCTTTACCCCCCGTCACAAAACCCTTCAGGTCACAACACACCATTAACAGCTGAGAAATGCATTCCACCTGCTGTTTATCTACATTTCTAAGCAGGATACCATGTACCTGTGGCAAAATCAGCTCACCTTATCCAGAGAGCACATGGCAAACACGGGCCCGTCGTGAGCTTTGATGCTCTTCATGAGCGTCGTGTCTTTCCAGATGTACACGTCACCCGTCGTCGCCCCAGAAAACACCAGATCCTCCGAGCGTCCGTAGCAGGCGGACATCATGGTCTCCTGCCTACCGAGATTCCCGAAAATGCCTCTTTTAAATGTTAAACCTCCTCCTGGAGTGAGAAATAAACATCAGGCAAATGCGTTTTCATTTATCCAGAGGAAAAAGCATCCAAAGCATTAGTTCACAGAGAGTAATTCAGTTACTGGAGCATTTGGTTTCGACTCACTGAGCTCTTTTTAAAGCTCTCGCTCACATTTAATTGGTAAAATACGGCGTGCTGATGGTAAAGTTGGCGAAACGGTCACATCAGCTTATGACGGCTCGATGTGATGTGGCAGATTCTCCTTACAGTCATGTTCTCGTGAGAGAGATGGGCAAGAGCTTATGCTTCAGATATTTCAGTAAAAACACTGTCTGCACATATAACAAACATCTTAAGCTGAAAACAAGTGCTACTGCCGTGATTTAGGATGCAAGACTCTCTCTAAAAAACAAATGAATCTCACCTGTGTGCAGCCAGAACTTGATGTGTTTCAATCCCACCGTCAGCAGTTTGTCCATGCGGAACGGGTTTCCTTTCACCACAAAGATCATGATCTTCGTCGATTCCCACAGACACTAAACTCTTGCCGTCCGCTAGATTTGAGAAAGTGAAGTAACAGAATGTGACGCAAAAATGCTTTAAGCAGTTGTAAATTGTATAAAAATAAGATTCTGGAAACATTAATGGAGATGCATTGGATTACTTTGCTTGAAACCAGGGAATTTTGTCAGAATATTTAATGCTTCAATGTAATTATTAAAAACATTAGCACACTCTGAAATACATCAAGTTTATGGGGGGAAAAAACTATTTAACATTAATTTTAACTCAAATCTCCAGTTTCTCAGCTGATTTCCATGTAATATGCAGAGTTATTTTAGTATCACTGAGAAATTATTATAGTTAATATTTTATTTTATACTTAATATTTTGAATTCATTTTTATTTTCTATTTTAATTTTAATTTTAAAGTTTAGAACTTTTGTTGTGAATTTTTTTTTTTTTTTTATAGTTTAAAATTTTTGATACATCTATTTAGTTTTTTATTATTTTAGGTTTATTTATTTTAGTATATTTGAGTTAAATTTAAATAAGGAAGGTGTCTTTGTCAACTAATTAAAATACAAGTAATTTATTGTATTTCAAAGTTATATATACATTTTACCCTGGTGAAATGTAAGTTTTATAAATTTAACTATTATTACTATTATAGTTAATATTTTATTATTTTATATTTAGTACTTCAAATTAGTTTTTATTTTTATATTTTCAGTTTTCATTAAATTTTAGTTCGTTTAAAAATTTGTATTTTTTAACTGTTTTTTTTAAAAATGTGCATTTTGACATTTTATTAGTTTACATTTTTTGTCTACATAGTTTTTATTAATTTTTTAGTTTTTGTTTTATTTCTTTTAGTACATTGAGTTAAATGAAAATGAAAAATGCATCCTTGAAAACTAATTCAAATAAAAAAATTGTTTTAATATAATTTATTGCATTTCAAAAGTTTCAAAAATAAAAGTAGGATTAAATAAATAAACATTAAAAGAGATGCATTTTATTACTGGTTTCAATGCAAATGATGTGGTGGTCTGACCTGTGAACTCCAGAGCACAAACCCCGCGCTGATGTTGACCCTTCAGCAGAGATAAACACTTGAGTGTCTGGATGTCCCACACATGGATGGCTGGATCTCGACCCACCTGACACACACAAACACACCAGCTCAACATCTGCATGATCTACACGCACGTCACATTTATTACCACGCCTTACAGAAAATACACACTCCATAAAATTATCACCAACCGAAGGTAATATGATCTGAAATAAGGCTGTGCACTGACAGCTCAAATCCAACTGTTAGGCATATTTGATAGAAATCTGTTTGGGGGAAAACCCTATCAAATCTGATCCGATCTTGAAATCTGATTTGTGGACAACAGTTTGAGTCGTAAAGCTCTCACCTGTCCGGTGGCCACGTAATCTTTGAGCGGATGCACAGTGAGGCTCAGGATATCGTCGTCATGACCGAGGTAAAAGCGCTGCGTGTGCTGCTGTCTGTTATACACCACCGCCACAGCCGCCACATGATACACCACCTCACCGGCCTGAGTGTAGAACAGATTATTCCTGCAGTCGCAGCCCCTGTACCTGAGACACAGACACACACCAGTCAACAACCACTGCAGCTATCAGCTCTGCTAATGTCAGCAGAGAGAAGCATTCGATTCCAAAAAATGTTTAGGCTCTGAAATATATTAAGTTTATAGAAAAAAACTATTTAGCATTCATTTTAACAAAACTCAACTTTCTCACATTTGCATTTAGGTTATATATAACCTGTTACGAATAAAAACTGTGTAAAAAAATTTAAAAATAAAAGTTTGAAAATGGATTTTGTCAGAATACACAAAAAATTCATAGAATTCATAGATTTTGTCAGAATACACAAAGTTCATAGGATAAATAAAATCTATATATAAATATATATATATATAATTAAAATTTAGAAAATTTTTTATACATACAATACAATTTATAACCCAAGAGAGGGTAAAAGATATGGACACACACTGTGTTCATACCAAACACATCATAATGTTTGCAGTGAATTTACCCATGGACGAACTGCAGACGCAGCCCCTCGTCCGGAGCTTTCTGCCTCTTCAGAGATCCAGCCAGTCTCTTCTTGAGCTGAGGAAGATCTTCCTTATACACCTGAGGGTTGTTTGGGAGAAGAGTTACAGGGAGAAATCCACTAGAGACACATTCAGAGATTCAGAAAAAGCATAAAGGGCAACAGCAGCCGGCTAAATCAGCTGTGAAAATAATGAGAGGAACAGGAAGAAAACAGCCGAGCATGACTGTTACATAAAACACTCGACATAAGACCCGCTCAGTTTGGGATCTTGGATTTTGAATAAAAACTGTGTAAAAAAATTTAAAAATAAAAGTTTGAAAATGGATTTTGTCAGAATACACAAAAAATTCATAGAATTCATAGATTTTGTCAGAATACACAAAGTTCATAGGGGGAAAAAAAAAATCCAATTTAACATTAATTTTAACTCTTTTAATTTAAATCTTAAAGTTTCTCAGCTGGTTTTCTAAGATGTGGGTTATATATATATATATATATATATATATATTTGAAAAGCAATAAAAGAAAATTCTTTAAAAAATTTAAAAAATCAAGAAAAACCCAGCCCCTCGTCCGGAGCTTTCTGCCTCTTCAGAGATCCAGCCAGTCTCTTCTTGAGCTGAGGAAGATCTTCCTTATACACCTGAGGGTTGTTTGGGAGAAGAGTTACAGGGAGAAATCCACTAGAGACACATTCAGAGATTCAGAAAAAGCATAAAGGGCAACAGCAGCCGGCTAAATCAGCTGTGAAAATAATGAGAGGAACAGGAAGAAAACAGCCGAGCATGACTGTTACATAAAACACTCGACATAAGACCCGCTCAGTTTGGGATCTTGGATTTTGTTGGGGTTTAAGTGTCTCTTGCCTGACGCTCGTAGTTCATCTGGGCCTCCTGTTCGATGTCTGAGTCCAGCTCGGGAACGTCGGAGAGGTCAGAGTCAGAGTCGCCGCTGTTAGAGTCGGCGTAGCTCTCTGTGAACGAGAAAACACTGCTTTCAGAATTTCTGCTTTCTCTGTAGTTCACTCATTTCAGTCCAAACTTTCAATCGAAATGTCAAAATAAAATGTACAATTAAAAACACTATACTCATTTTTATTCAGGGCTTCCCAAACTTTTTTGTCAGCCGAATCCTTTAGACGTAAAATATTTACTTACACTACCCCTGAGATTTCAACTTAATATTTCAATAATTTAATGACACATTCACAAGTTCATGATTGGTTGATGTTGGTTTGTGGTCACATGACATGCAAGCAAACAGATAAAATATCTAATATTTTTAATAAGTATTTTATTTTTTTATCTTAAAATTATTATACATAAGGCTGCATGTATCGGTATGTATAGAGCTTTTATTATTATTATTTTATATTATTTATACTAATTATTTATTATATTATTATATTAATTAAATCTAAATATATGATTATATTATGTGTTATTTTTTAATTACTATTGATTATTATTAAGTGTTTTAACAATCATAAAAATAACATTATAAACATTATTGTTGGAAATTACAATTATACTGTAAAATAAAACAAAATATCTTAGGCCTAATAATTATTTTATTTTACACTGCAAGTTACAAAACTAGTTTTTTTTTTTAATTCTTAATTTTCAAATGTTAAGATTTTATTTACTAAAAATGCATAAAATATTTGCATAAATATTGACCTTTAAAATGTAGATGAACCATAAAGTGTCATTACTTTTCACGACTTTACCATTGACTATTAATGAATTTCCAACACCTTTTTTTTGACAACGCCGCATTTGAGAAGGTTTTTGATCACTTTTCCAGGTCTAAAAAAAAAAAAATCACAATTTTAAAATTCCCTGACATTTCCATATGCTTCATTATTTGCGAAAACCTAGTATTTTCAATAATGCATAAATGCCAACTGTTTCCGAACAGGTTTTCATGTCCCATAATAAACTAAAATAAATGAGCTTCACCTTGCAGCAGCGGCTTCAGAACTCCGTTCATGACTCCCTCCGGCAGAAACCTCCACTGGAAGACGGAGTGATCGGCTCCGCCCGTGCTCAGAACCCACTGCAGGTCATGTGACCAGCGCACATTGGTCACATGGGCAGAGTGGCCGATGTATTTCTTGAATTTGGCAGCTGAAAGAGTCACATTTGTTAGCACACACTGGTTTATTCAGCACGGATCACACAGATATCTGGATAACCGAGCTGACCTTTTTTAAGACAAGGGAATCGGAAGAGTTTGACGAGGCCGAAGTCGTCGCCCGTCACCAGCACTGCACTGCCGTAGTTTGCATCCACAGAATTGATGTCGTTCACGTTGGAATATTTAGGCCAGATTCCGTTGACCTCAGTTCCAAGAACACAGGTCCACGTCATCCAATGGATTCCTTTGGCTTCCTCCTTCGGCAGGAATTTACCGGCTATAGACACAGAGGAACAACAGTTAGGACAATTATAAGCATGATATGATTAATAAAATACCTTACAGTGCAGTATGTAATTCAGGGTTTCATGACCTTTGCAGCGTTGTTGATTGCTGGACAAAGATTTTCAAAAATCATATAGAATGTCTTTGTTGTGAATTCCTGGAGACTTTTTAATATCCAAAATGAGTCAAAAATGTTTTAAAACTTGAATTTGAACTGATGTCATATTGTTAACTTGCTTGCGGGAGAAATTTCCTCTACAGAAACACAGAGTGAAATATTTAAAACTTTAAAAATGTCTATTGACATTTAAAATGTAAATTAATTCTAGAGTGTTATTAATTTTCATGGCTTTGCATTAATTATTAACAAATTTTCAAGACTGTTTTTTGACCAGCAACCACCTTTGAGAAGGTTTTTAATGACTTTTTCAGGTTTGGAAAATTTTAAAATAGTTTTTCATGACGGTGAAAACCCTGTTAATTTAATAAAATGCAAACATATTTGCATAAATATTAAAAACATAAATATTTAAAACTTTAACAATGCATACTGACTTTTGAAATTTAAATTAATTGTAAAGTGTTGTTAATTTTCAAGACTTTCTATGAATTATTGATCAATTATAAAACTTTTTTATCACCAGCAACCACCTTTAAGAAGGGTTTTCATGACTTTTCCAGGTCTGGAAATCACAATTTTAATTTTTCATAACTGTGAAATCCAGAGCAATTTAAGAACATGCAGAAATATTTGCAGAAATATTAAATGCATAAATATTTAAAACTTTAACAACGTATATTGCATTAAAAATTTAAATGAATAAAAAAAGTTTCATTAATTGTCATAGATGATTAATGAAATTCCAAGATTTTTTTTTCACCAGTGCCACTTTTAAAAAGGTTTTTCATGACTTTTCCAGGTCTGGAAATCATAATTTTAAAATTGTCTTTCATGACTGTGAAAAATGTAAATTAATTGTAAAGTTTTATTAATTTTTAATTATTACAAATTATTAATTCTGTAATAAAAGAAAATCATAAATATTTGCATAAATACCCAATGTATACTGACTTTTCACATTTTAATTTCATGACTTTCACATTAATTATTAATGAATTTCCCAGATCTTTTTCACAAGCACCCACTTCTGAGAAGGCTTTTGATGGAAATCACAATTTTAAAATCATTTTTCATGACTGTGAAAACCCTAATAATAATAAAAAAAAAAAAAAAAAGCATGAATACTGATTGCTTCCAAACAGGTTTTCGTGTCCCATAATTAACTGGAATTTAACATTTTATCATCCAACTTCACTAAAATAGCTTTATGACTTTTCCAGGTCTGAAACAGTTTTTCATGACTGTGAAAACCCTAGTAATTTATACAATGCATATTTGAATAAAGATTTAAAACTTTAACAATATATACTGACTTCCGAAATTTTAATGACTTAATGAAAAAATGCATAAATATCGACTGTTTCCAAACAGGTTTTCATGTCCCATAATTAACTGGAATTTTGTATTTTATCACGCATCTTCACCAAACAAAAAATTGCACAATTTTTGAAAGAAAATACAGCTTGGAATTTATACATATCGTAAAGTGTCAATAATTTCCACAACTTTCCCATTCATTATAAATGAATAATTATTTTTACTTGGCATCCTGTAGAAGAATCGTTCTCCAGCTCCATCGTTGGTCTGCAGGAAGCGGCTGTCCACGGACCAGTCCAGGTGTGTTATGAAGCAGGTGGACTTGTTGCACTCTCCCACTTTCTTATAGCGTTGGGCCACAGCGTAGATGTCCACAAGCCCGTCGTTTGAGCCCACGGCCAAATAAGAGCCATCGGGTGAGAACTTGAGCTCGTGAATGACCTCCTTCCTGTCCTTGATGTGGACCACCTCCGTCATGTCCCTTCGAAAACCAGACAGGCTCTCAGTTTGTGAATAATGAAGCTGAAATAATGAAGTGTAGGGGATCCAAATTCAATTACCTGACACGAAGAACAGTGAAGGAGCCGTCCTTCATGCCGAGAGCCAGCTGGGAACCGTCGTTGTTGAAGGAAACGCTGCGAACGGCCTCTTCCATGTTACAGCGAGCGATCAGCGTGTGTTCGGACAAACTCCACAGTCTAAACAAGCATGTTTGAGGAAAATTAAAATGTGTCCTGTCCATATTTATGTCTGTATTGTATGCTTAATCTAGGGCTGTGTAATATGGCTAAAAATATTACAACAATATTTTCCCCATATTACACGATATTGATATTTATCACAATATTCATTTACTATTAATGGGGAAGGAAATGCAGTCCACATGTTTGTTAGACCTTGAGAATTAACTTTAATCAAGGCCCAATAAATCCATTTTATTTTCCCCTAAATTCTATGTATTCAATTTTTTTCTATATTTATAGATGATCATTTAATGCAAATTTAATAAAACTTTAACAATTAAATGTTTTTCCAAATGTAATCAAATAAAATATATAACAAATAACTTTGATCAAAACAAGTTTTTTAGTGAAGTAAAATGCAAATATGGATGAAAAATTATCTTGGTTATATGATATTCCTTAAAAATAAAAATATTACTATTATTATTACTTTGAGAAGTAAAAAGTTAAACCAGGCTTTTATTTTGATGATTTGTTGTGAAGATTTCATTTCAGTTTTTAGTTTCAGTCCCAGGGTGTATTTGACAGTAGTTTTTCTCAAATTAAATGGTAATCAATTACAAATATAAATTAATTTACAACAAAATATTGCATTTTTATTTATTTTTTGTCATATAAGATGCTGAACAACAGAACTGTATAAACTAAAACATGGATGAAAAAATATATTGGTTGTATGATATTCTTTAAAAATGAAAATATTATGATTATTACATTAAGAACGGCATTTTAGTATAGAATGGTACTATATTTTGTCATAATTTCTTCATGTTAAACCAGAATTTATTTTGACAGTTTGTTGTGAATATATTTCAATTTCAGATTGAATTTGATGGTATTTTTTTTCAAATGAAACAGTGTAAAGCTGCTGTAGTGACTCACAGAGCAGCTCTTGGAAATGAAGTTAATTTGTTCATGTCTCATAAATTGAGATGCAGCCACTGAAAACACTGCGAGCATCATGTGTGTTTGAGTGTGAAATGTCCAGATTGTTTATCGCAATCTCAATACAATAACGTTTATTGCCCAGCCCTAGTTTAAACATTCTGAAAAACCAAACATCCTATTTCCACCCATCTTGCTCCATTGTTTACTGTGTGAACTGATGTGGCATGAACTGAAATCCAATAGCAGGATTGGACTGACCGTACGGATCGATCGTCGCTGCCTGTGACGGCCAGCGGTTGTTTGGGATGCAGGTCGAGGGCCCAGAGCTCCCCCTCTGAATGACCCTGCATGATCAGCAGCGGTTTATCTCGGTCTCTCACCATCACCTCGAAGATCTCGCTGTCTTGAGTTCCTGCCAGGATCCTGTCAGCCCTCCAACACACGCTGCGGATGGACAGACCTGGAGAGAAAGAGTCATTCAGGTTCATCAAATTAAAGTCCAACACCAAGCATTCCTGGTTATCAGCAAATACTGGGATTTTTAGAAAATTATATGACATCTACACTTTAACTAAGGTCCACGGGAAGATGTCCAGGCATCTTAACTAGTTTAAACATTCAAAACTGGTTAAGATTACCATAAACGTGTCCCTCAGTTTGTAAAAACAAGCAGAAGTTGTTGGAAACAAAACAACTTGACTTTATCTAATCTGGATCTGGTGGGCTGCATTATAAAGTTTTTAAAATTTTATATATTTTTCAAAATGATTTTTCAAAATTCTATGAATAACTTTAAATCATCATTTGTTTTCTAATTTTTGATGTGTTTTAACTTAAGCATTTTCTCCATCAAGCCAATTATTACATTACAAAGCAGTGCTGCTATCATTTTCTAAAACGAAAACCATAGAAACTGAAATAAAGAAATAACTGAAGTAAAGCTGGAAATAGATAAAATATAAGTATGAAAAACATAAATAAATAAAGCCATGCCTATTAAAAACGATAAAATAATCAAATAATTTAAATATTAAATAGAAATATATAAAAATTAAATATATAAATATAAATACTAGATGAAAAAATAAAACAATTAAATTAGAACTGAAATACTATAAAGTAAACTTCTAAAACTGAAATAGATATAAATTAAAAATAATTATACAAAAATTTCAAAATATATTCATATTCATGTATACTGTATATTATATACATTAAAAAGACAAAAGCACATAACAAACGTAAGCTAAAGCTTATTCAAAATACTAATAAAACCAATAAAAGTATATAAATAATACTGTTACTTAGCAGAAAAAAATTAAAATCGATGTTACAAGGTATATAAAAAAAATCCACATACAAGAAATTAAACCAGTAACTCCAAACCAAACGTTATTTTACTTAGAAAAAAGCACCACTTCTAAAAGACGACATTAAGAGCTCAAAAACACACACATTATTGTATTGAACAATTAATATAATCACAAAAAAATAGCTGTGTAAAATAGAGTGTAAAAAGCTTCACACTCATCAGCTGTCATAAGCTGGTGTTTTAAGCAGGACAGAATGTAATTGGCTCATTAACTGACTGTATAGACTCAAAAATAAACCTTTAAAGCAGAAAAAGTAAAAAATGTGTTATATGGGAGTCTAAATTGGACAGACCAGCAAAATGTCAAACAAATAAACCCAGTGTGAATCGTTACGTTTGATGGACTTCTCTGATCCAAATGAGTCAAAAGTCTTCATCCAGTAAGAGTACAGAGCTATAAAAGAGCAGCTCGGATCATCTGATGAGAAACGTTTGAGTTCATATTGAGATCTCTGACTCTTAATTACAGTCTTTGAGACACTGTTGAGATCTCTTCTGAAAGATTACTGGGGTGATTTTCTCAGGAGAGATGTCTGAGAAGCAGGAGACTTCAGAAGAAGACACTCGGCAAAAGTCTGGCATGAACAATTGAGATATTTTCCGTTTTTTTTCTTTCCAGCAGGAAGCGTTCGGCGAGGTTTGTTAAATCTGCTGAGATTTCGGTTTCAGACTGACCGGATCTGATCTGATCTGATAGTTATCTGACAGTCTTCTGCTGTGAAAGCGCTGACAGCTTCATTGCTACAAGACTTACATCTGCTGAAAACACTGTCACTCGTGTGATATAAGCGCAGGCCGTGTTGCCATGGTGACACAATCCCTTCTATACTGAGTTTGCAGTACCTCCATAAGGAGTCAAACGATGGATGCAATGCGATTTCCTTTTGAAAAATGGCCAATAATGGTACAAGCTTTTGTGGTTCATTACATAGAGCCCTATTATTCTTATTATACAGTATATACACTATTATTATTATTTACACAAACAAAATCACTGAATCCAGTCACAAAAATGGAATTTACTGTTTAACACAGAATGTCATGGAATTTGGCAAAATTTAAATCAATAAATTGAAATGTACACTTAATCTTCAGACAGAGGTCTTCACTACAACCCGCCAAAAGAAAAGTTTGGTTTAACATATAATTCGCTTTAACTAATAGCAATAATACAGTTTATTAAACACAATTTTTAGTCCATGTTTTAATTTTACTCGTAAACCTCTGTTAGGGTTCAAAAATGTCTCTGTTAGTTCACATTTCATTTGATAACATTTTAAAAGATTCAATTATTATCTAAGTTTTATGATGTGAGTTTTTATTGATGTAGTTCATTTGATTATCAGCCATTTTTATCATAGATTTTTATTAAGTCATAAAACACAGAATCCAGAACACTCAAAACAGACAATCAAGAATTTCAGAAAAGTCCCTATTATTGTTAAAAATGTAACGAATTACTAAATTGTTCAAGTTTCATGATTCCTTTTTGATTATTAAAATTTAACGAAACCATTAATAGTGGAATCAAGGAAAATTAAAAAATGAAATGTCATTGTTAAAAGTGCGATGAATTATTAAATTGTTAAAGCTTTATGAATCCAATTGATTAAACATCCTTTTTGATTATTAAAATTTAATTAAACCATAAAAAACATGTTTTTTATAACTGTACTGCCTTAATGGTTTGATGTTTTGTACTGTTTAATAGAAAACAAAAGTCGGGAAAAAGATTCACGCTATGCGTTCCAAAGTCCCACCAATTCATGCAATTCACACTTGGTCAGATTAGAAATAGTTATTTGCTGTGTAAATGTTAAAGGGGTCATATGATGCGATTTCAAGTTTTCCTTTCTCTTTGGAGTGTTACAAGCTCTTGGTGCTTAAAGAAGATCTGTAAAGTTGCAAAGACTAAAGTCTCAAATCCAAAGAGATATTCTTTATCAAAGTTAAGAGTCAACCACGCCCTCCTAAAACGGCTCGTTCTAACACGCCCCCACACTGTAAACCCGAACAGTACAGTATTTGAAAAATAATGTGTTTTTTGAACATTAAAGCATGTCAACATATTCTGTTACACCAAATACACAAAATAATGATCTTTAAAATAGCATCATATGACCCCTTTAATGAAGTCAAAGATGTGTTGTGAATGAGCATGTCACACAGTACATTAAACTATTTCAAAAGTGCAAGAAAAAGGTCCGCTGCAATGTTTTACCTTTATAACCCTGTTCTGCCTCCCGGAGGTCAATCTTGGTGATGGGTTTGAAATCCACGTCCCACAGCCTCACACATCCGTCCCGCCCACCGGTGGCGAAGCCTTCTTCACATGAATGCATGCTGAAGATCCCTGCCTGCAGAACAACGAGAGTTTACAAACGCATGTGCAACAGGTCACACATCACCACATGCTATATTCACTAATGTCACAGATGCATGACACAGATGGCCAATGCATTGAATGTCTGATCATAAATTGTAACTTCAGTGAATGTCCTTTAATGGAGATGCTATAGCGCACAGCTGATGTATATGTGGTGGGAGTGATGGTGTAGGAAGTGTGATGAGCTTCACTCACTCCATGGGCCGCCTGTATCGTTCTCGTCAGGTTGAGCCCCTTCCACACGTAAATGTCTCCATTTAGAGCTCCAGAATACGTCACTTCATCTTTCGCCGTTGCCAAGCAGAGGATGGTTTGCAGGTCCCCCGTCTTTCCAAAGATCCCTCGTTTTGGTGTCAATGCATTTCCACATAATGTCCAAAACTATGAGACAAAAGAGAAAATCACCTCCATATTTAATTCATTTCAGTTTGTTGCTCATGCAAATTAGCTTTAAATCTTAAAATATTGTGCATGCATAACTTCGTTTTTAGAGCTTGACATCTGTGCATTCACTTTTACTAAATGGAAAGTCATACAGGTTGACGAAATCAGACAGAATTAGATTTTTGGCTTTAAATTATATTCTTCTGTCTCAGTTGTTCAGTATGTTAATGCATTTCTTGAAGTCTATGAAAAAGCATTGCATTTGCAGTAAAGATGAAAACAAGAAAGGAAAGGAGGAATAAATTACGGCATGTTTTCCAGTGATGCCTCATTTATTTGTTTCCGAGAGCGGGTTCGAGTGAACTTTGTCTCAGAGGTTTGACTCACTTTAATGTGCTTGACTCCGCAGCTCACCAGTCTGTGCAGCACAAACGGGTCCCAGGAAATATCAAAGATCTGAAACGCAGCACAAACAGGTGGAATAAACATGTCAACTCTTCCACAACATCTCCCATAACTTTCATAACGCCAAAACTGATTACACTGAATTAAGCAAAAGTCTCTAAAATTATACACAATGCAAAAGATAATGGAAATTATAATGCAAATACCTGAAATCATATTTGCTGAATAAAATCCAATACTTGTTTCTTACTAATTTTGAGGTGCTGATTCTAAAAATAGTGGCGGTTTTGCTCAAACACGACACACTTTCTCATAAAATATGATGCATTTCATAGCATTTTTGCTTTCAACAACCATTAGTAAGGTGAAGAATTCTCGTATTATCTCTTAATCAGCAGAAAAACACCACAAAGCTATGATTCTTATCTGAATCTGAGCCACATCCCAATGATTTGCTCAATTCTCAGCCAATTTTCACATGACTGATTCTGAAGACATTGAATGTCTTGAAGATATTATTGAATGATTCTGAAGACATTATTTTATGCATGATCCTGATTTTTGCAGACTGTAATTTAAATGATCAATTTTGAATTTTTTTGGTCATTAAAACCAATTTTACTGCTTTTGTTATTTTGATAAATGCATTAAAGCAGATACATACATACTTTTTAAAAAGTGGGAAAAAACTGCATGTTGGAAAGTTTTTATTGTTATTTTTGAACTCAGCATCATCAAATTAGGCAAATCAGCTGTTATATTTAGTATAATTGGGATACTAGTATTTTTTATTAATATTTTGAATAAGAATTTTGAATTAAATTTTTTTTATATTTTCCACTTTCATTTAAATTTTAGTTCAAGTTTGTAGTGACTTTGTAGCGTGTTTTGTCATTTTTATAAGTTTTTTTTTTCATATCTCTATATGGTTTTTATTGATTTTATTTAGGTTTTAGTTATATTATTACATAACATGAAATAAAATACGTTTTTCTTCAGATATTTTTGGCAAATTATTTTTTATTTTTTTTCAAGATCCAGGGCTGTGTAATTATAGTCATGCTTGCTAATTAGCTAAAAATTCAGCAATTTATAACAAGAACAATGCATTAAGCATCTTAATCAACATCATTTTTCTTCTTTCCATAATTCTTCATTTTAAACTATCCATTTATCTTTCAAACAATGTGATTTCTTCATTATTTGCATGCATTATCTGCAAATAAACACTTCATAAAGCCTTCTTGTTGCTCAAACAGTAGATCATGCCGCTAGCAACGGGTTCGATTTCCAGGGAATGCATGAAGTGATCAATCATATACCTTGAATGCAATGTACTTTTATCTGTGCTTCAGATAAAAGCTTCTGCCAAATGCATGAATATAAAATGCAAACGATATAAACTCTAAATTGCTTTATATTCCATTGGCAGACCCGGCAGTGAAGCTGTTGCGCTGGAACAGCAGCGAGAAGACAGCAGGGTTTTAATGGCACCTTAGGGAGTCTTGTGGTGTCTGTGGTTCTTCACTAAGCTGCTCTGTCATCTCTGCTGAGGCTTCAGACTCCCTTCACACTGAGCGTGTGTGTGTGTGTGTGTGTTGTCTGTCAGTTCGTGCATTGAAATGCTCCTTTGTACTGTAGCACAACACAATAACTTATTCATAACGCTCTTAACGGTTATTCATTCACATCACTGAGGTGTAGCATCTGTTGCTATGGAAACAGTCCTACCATGTGTCGACTGGATGGGCACTTTCTGTGCTTTTCACTTCATGCACTAAAGTCACAAACTTTCTGGCCTAATGAATGAAATGCTGGACTGTGCGGTTTTGATGTAATTAACTGTCGGTAATGAGGAACAGTCAGTTCTGTTCTTACCCTATCAGAATGTCCCGTGGCGGTGGCTAAGACACGCCCCTTTTTCCAGTCCCACACGCACACCGTGTTTTTGGCATCAAGTCCCACAGACGCTAAACGCTGAATGTTCAAAAACACAAGACAGGACAAAATAAGCCGTTAGATGAGAGCATTTGCACACAGATGAAGGTAATCTGATTTTAATAACAATACTACTCAGGGTTAATATAGTTACCTAAAAATAAGACTGAAACTAAAATTAAAACAATTAAAAAAATTTTGTTACTTGAAATAAAATAAACTAAGCTAAAATAAAATACACAAAACATTTTTTATTTCAGCTAGCTGACAAAGAAGCATTTCTTATTTTCTTATTTCTGTTTAGGTGTTTGTTCACATAAAGACCATGATTAACGCATATAAAGAGCGCATCAAATATGGTAAAACATTTTTTTTTTTTTAAATCACACATTTGAGCTTCCATGTTAATTACTATTAATACATTATATATATATATATATATATATATATATATATAGGGGGCTATTTTTATGGTTATTTCTGTTTAGGTGTTTGTTCACATAAAGACCATGATTAACGCATATAAAGAGCGCATCAAATATGGTAAAACATTTTTTTTTTTTTAAATCACACATTTGAGCTTCCATGTTAATTACTATTAATACATTATATATATATATATATATATATATATATATAGGGTGCGATTTGTATGGGGGGATTTCCCCCCTTCTGGTCTATTTCAGAGTGACAGTATGAGATTAATACTCAATGTTTTTTCTTAAAACTCACTCTACTGTGACCTAATGCAGATATTATAAACTGACACATAAGTGTATTATGAGACAGAACGCAGAAGTTTCTAACAATAATAATATTTTAACTAAGCAGAATCATGAATATTTCTATTGTGTATCTTATTTTGTTAACCATTTATCATATAACTTAGACGTAATAATAAAAAAGTACCATTTTAACTGTAGTTTGTTGAAAGTATAGTGAAAGTATCGTATCATGAGATCAGTATTGTGCGTCAAGCCATGTATTGTTACACCCCGAAATATGACAAAAATATGTTCATATTAATACGTTTATTGCTTATGTATTTGAGAATGCAGCCAATCAGAATGAAGTATTTCAGAGAGCCGTGCAGGAAGTCATGTGACTCACCTGGCCGTCGGTGTCGAAGGCCAGACAGGCCACACCGTGCGTGTGAACGTCTCTGAGGATGGACACGGTGGTCAGAGCGTACGAGTCCCACACGCAGATATACGGATCCTTCCCAACCTGACCTGTGGCCACCTGGATCTTATCCGGATGCAGCGCTAGACTGAGAACAGAAGAGACACGCGCCGTGAGATACACTGACAGAAAGACAGACAGAAAAGAGAAGAAAAGCAAAGCAAAGAAAATAAAAGAGAAGAAAAAAGAGAACTGAAATATTGAAAGACATTAAAAAGCTTCATTTGAGTTACTTATAAATATCTTATATAAAAACATTATATACTAATATATCATAAATATATAAAAACATTTCAGTCTGGCTTCCGTCTACTACATAGTACTGAACCTGCCCTTGTAAAGGTAGTGAACGATTTATTACTTTCTTGCGACACTGGCTCACTATTTTTACTTCTGCTACTTGAACTCAGCTCTGCCTTCGATACGATCTCTCATGATTTGCTTATTTCTCGCCTCTCGGATGTGGGTATATCTGGTACTACTCTTTCCTGGATCTCTTAATACCTCCTTGATAGACAGTTCTACATCTCTGTTCAGGATTTCAGATCTCCTACTGCCCCCCTGAAACAAGGCGTCCCCCAGGGTTCCATTCTTGGGCCTTTGCTGTTTATCATTTATATTTTACGATTGGGTCTGATTCTACAGCATCATGGCTTTAGCTATCATTTTTATTCTGATGACATTCAAATTTACACATCTTGCAGGCCTTCTCTATCCACCCAAATTGACCAAATTTCTATTTGCATGCAGGAAATAAAAGTATGGCTCAACTCTATTTTTCTAAAACTTAATATGGATAAAACTGAGATCATCATTATTGGAACCCCGTCACTCACTACCAAAGTTCCCGCTGACTTTACCTGCGATATCACTGGTACTCTCATCGCACCATCTTGTATCGTCAAAAATCTTGGGTGTTATGTTTGACTCCTCTCTTTCTTTTCAGTCTCATATTAAATCAGCATTCTTTCATTTACAACGAATTGTCCGGCTCAGTCTTTTCATTATTGTCAAATATGCAGAAACTCTCATCCATGCTTTTGTTTCATCACGTCTCAATTAGTGGTCTACCGATATATCGACAAGGCCGATATATCGGCTGATATTTGGCATTTTTCAAATATCGGCATCGGCCGATAAGTTTTTCTCTTTGGCCAATGTGTTCGAGGCGGGACGTTTATTTTGATGGTGCTGAGAACGGCAGCGCCTGAGCACACACCACATTCTCCCTCTTGTTCGCTGTCGTCGTTCAGTTCTGTCTAATATGGATAGAAGTCTATCTAATAATCAGATAAAACTGTTAAACAAATTAAAATGTATACAAAAAAGTATTATAACGATTGCTTTAATATTATTAGTAATAGAAAGGCAAACATTATAATACTTTCTCATTTGCCGTCAGCATTCAGTAAATACACATTAATATTATTTAAACAAATCTTTGAATGTCTAATAAACATCTAATTTCACAAACCTTGCAGACTTAGTCAAATCTAGTTGAGATCTTGTGAAGTGCGCATTTGTATCCTGCATGATCGCGTGTTGTTCTCTGCGTGATGGTCGGTCCGTGTGAATTGAATGCTTACAGGAGGAGAGTTCTGCTTCACTGGAGACGCGCGATCGAGAAACTTTAATCTCGTGACTGATTTCAAATTATGCTGCGCTTTATGCATTTGCCCACTGTCATATTCATGTCATTTTCATTGCGTGCTGTATGTAAAATGAGTGTTACCTTGGCTTTATTTGAAAAAAAAAAAAAAATTATATCGGCTTTATATCGGCCACCCTGCTTTCCAAGATATCGACATCGGCTGTCAAAAAACCCATATCGGTCGACCACTAGTCTCGATTATTGTAATGCCCTTTTCATTGGCTTACCCGTTGCCTCCATTGCTAAATTACAGTATATTCAAAACTCAGCTGCTCGTATTCTCACCCACACTAATTCATTTTTATATTTCCTATTTTTTTTTTATGTTTGTAGATTTTTTTGTAATTAAATTTTTTTTTGTAATTTTGTAATTTTTTGTAATATCTCTATATAGTTTTATTTTATTTATTTATTTTTTCACTTTTAGTTTTTAAATAGTTTTAAATAAAACAAGTTTAATTTTTTTTAAATAATTATTTTATATAATTTAATATATAATTAGTTTTATTCCAGTTCATGCAGTTAATGTTTATTTTATTTAAAATAACAAAAATGGTTATGTTTACTTTGTTAACTGTATAGTTAACCAAAAGTGTATAGACACACACATACTTTTGGACAGAACAAAAAAATGAAAACTGTTTTTTATTATTTTATTACCCATATATCACACACACACACATATATATATTTACATTTATGGGGCCAAAAAATACACACAGTCTTTGCCAAAATAAAATGACAGTCAGAAGTCTGATAATGAGACTGGATGGATGGATCTCATTAAAACACATTAAAATTTTTAACACATTAAAACACATTAAAATACATGAACACAGAAAGTCTGATTATGCGACTAAACACTAAATAAAGCCGAGTGTGGGAAAGACGCACGGCTGAGGAAAGCACAGCAGGATCAGCACATATGAGACGACTGACTTTCCGACAGGAAGATGATGTCACAGACGAACCGACTCTCTCCACGGCAACAGCTCTGCCATGGTGACCGCCAGCGAGAGCCGAAGCTCCTGATTCAGCAGGTGCAAAACAAACTCAAAACCAACCAGAATAATCACAAGCCAGTGCTGAAACTTCGTAAATGCTTATTTAGTTCCTGTATTGAGAGATTTGTTTGGGACGGGCCTACTGTACAACATACTGTCAATGGACAACAGCAGAGACATAATATGCATGCTATTTCCAAAGCACTCTGCTTCAGTTTAGTATTAGTTATACTATTATAGTATTTATTCATATTTTGAATTGTTTTATTTTTATATTTTCAGTTTTTGTTTAAATTTTTGATTTATGTAATTTAATGTCAGTTTTTGTGCTCTTGTCATTTTGAAACATTAAAAAAAATTCTATAAAGATTCTATATAAAATTAATTATATGAAATTAATTAATCTAATTGCATTTTTTTCATTTATTTTTCATCTAATATTTATATTTTATTTCAGCTTTATTTCAATTACCGAGCATGACTTCTATATAGCATCTAGAAGTTATTTTTTAATGTAGTTTGTTTTACATCTGATATTTATATTTAATTTTCTTTCAGCCTAATTTTAATTTAAAAAATGACAAAATGACTTCTTTCAGTTTTTAGTAATTTTAGAACTTATTTTAGGTTTTTATTGCACATGCACACACACACACACACACACACACACACACATATATATATATATATATACACAGTATATTAGCTTTTTTTCATAATTTTAGCTGTAATTTTAGCTTTATTTCAATATTTCAAATACTGAAAATGACTTCTATATAGCTTCTATGTTTTTCTTTAAGTTATAGTTTGAGTAATTTTTGTACCTCAACTTAAACTGATTTATTTTTATTTTTTTTTACTTAGCTGTTTTTTTATCTAATATTTATATTTTATTTTATTTCAGTTACCTAAAATTATTATTAATAGTTTTAGTTAACAATAACAAAACTGCTAATAACAGCCATTTACCATGCTAAAATGACTGGCATGCATCACTTCAGGCAGTTTATTGCTTTATTAAATGTAATGCATGATTATGGCATCATTCTAGCAGCATCACAGTGATTTACTGTACGAGAGCGAGTCGCATTCACTCCAGTCCCATTAGAGCTCTGATATGAACACCCTCATCGCCTGCCATCAGGACCAGCAGGAGTTTCCTCTCAAACGCAGATCAAAGGCAGATTAAGCAGGGCTAAACGCCCTCAGCGCGTGTGTGTGTGTGTGTGAGAGAGTGTGTTTCAGAGAGCTTGCAGGACGATCAAAGTCTCTCCGTGTCCACTGGCATGAAACCCAAGCCAGCAGCTGTGCCGTGTGCCAATGCAGTTATGAGCTGCACTGACCCGTTTACTTTATACACATTAGATGCATAAAAACTACCTTTTTACAATTCAATCAATTCTTTGTATACATAGATTTTTTTTTTTTTGTTGAATATCCTGTTTTTACTTTGAAATGCATCACATTAGGGAAGTAAAATGGTTTGACATAAATCAGTGTTCTTTTAGTATTATTGATATATTATTGAAGTATTTATTCATATTTTGAATATGCTTTTTTATCATATGTATCTAATTACATAATTGTTTAGTATTATTTATTGTATTATATTTTTGCATTATTTATGTAAAAAATTATATTATTTATTCATACTATTTATAATATTTATTAATATTTTGAATTAGGTTTTATTTTTATATTTTAATTTTTCAATTTAATTTTAGTTTACGTTTCTGTGATTTTATGTGCTGTTAAATGTAGCTTTTTTCAGTTTTAGTTGTAGTAATTTTAGTATCTCAACATTTCATTTAGTTGTAACATACCATCTATTTAAATATTTTTTTGTCTTTTAATGTTTCTTCATCTATATTTATATTTATTTATATAAATATATAAATATTTATATTTTATTTAAAATGGTCTTAAACCAGTCTTGCCATTTTTATTTTAGCTTACATTTTTGTAATTTTGTCATGTGCTTTTGTATTTTGTATTTTTTATATATATATTTCTATATAGATTTAAATTAATATTTTTATTTGTTTTAGTCTTAATATACTTAAACTCTCATTTTTGTAAAAGTTTAAAGTTGACATTTTTCATCTAAAATGTACATTTTATTTTAGCTTTATGTCAATTACGGAAAATGGTTTGTAATAGATTTAGTTTTAGCTAACAATAAACGCATTCTCAAACAGTGCTCAAATTTGCTCAAGATACCAATGTCTGCAATCATAGTCAGAGATCTCAGTATGAACGATCTGTGTGTATCATTTGATGCATCAAACTTAACTCATCCCACACCATTTAACAGACATAATAACTGCAAAACACCTCGTATACTCAGATCACCTTAGCAACAGTATCAAACCACATTTGCAACCAAAAAGAAAACGCTATAGGGCCTATAGCATCAAGGTGACAAGTTTTGCACAGGCAATAACTCAAAAGACAAAGTTGCTACTTAAATATATCATTAACTGAGAGCTTCATTAAGCGTCCTGAGTGATGAGAGAGCAGGGAGAGTAAGACGTGGCAAAAGGAGAGAAAGATGAAACAGTGACCCTGAAGAAAGAATGACTTTGACATCACTGATAGCGGCTCTGAAAGCAGCGCAGCTGCAACTCTTTCACTGATCGAATAAAGGCCTTCAACACAACAGATAAAAGAGTGAGTGAGTGTGTGTGTGTGTGTGTGTGTGTGTGTGTGCGCACTCATAAAAACATCAGATATCGGAGCAAAATCTAATACTGAACACTTTGGCAGCAAGGTCTTGGCTTGGAGCTGATACAGAGTCAGATGAATCCCACAAAACACAAACATGATACAAAAACATTAGATTAGACTATATTTTAAACAAAAAATTAAGCCCGTTTTGGGATGAATTTGAGGTGAAAATATCTACTTTTTGGGACAAGTCATTATTTTTTGCAATTGTATCGCTGGAAAACATTTTCTTTGAAACAATTTTCACACAGAAATTGTAAATTTCACAATTACAAAGAAACGGCCAGGGTTATTGAAGTCAACTAAAAGTAAAACTGAAACAAAAAATTGAACTATTTAAAAAAACAACATTTTTGTTACTTGAAATCGAATAAACATTAAATAAATTTTTTTTTAAACTTATTTCAGCTAGTTGCCAAAGCAACATTTCTTTTTTAAAATTTAGTTTAACTTAATGTACAAAAAAAGCCTACATAAATATATAAAAAACAAAAAGAGGACAAAAACACAACAAAATATTACTAAAACTTTAATTTAAAATGAAAGCAAAATATACAAATAAAAACTTATTCAAAATATTAGTAAAAACTATAATAATAACAATGGTAACTGTAATTAAGTAAAAAGACTAAAACTGTATTTTTTGTAAAACATACTACAATCATTTTTTTTATTTATTTTTTTTAAATTCCACTAATTTTTAAGTTTTATTTACAACTTACAAAAATCATGTTTTATAGTGTTGATGCTGAAATTACACACTGTAAAAAGAATCGACTGACAGTTACCACTGAGAATCATGAAAATTACAGTAAAACACTCAAATAAAGTTTCACATGCATTACAGGAATTAGACTTTGTGCTTAATTACCATAAGAATAATACTTCAATGCAAAATGATTTTCATTATGCACAATACAATTTCTTTGATTTTCCCAGACATGTTTCCATGAGTTTCACTCCATCAGAACGTGTGTTGGGCGTTTACTCATGTTTGTGCCAAACCCCTGTGAGTCAGTGAACAGCTGAGGGGTTCTGGGAAAGATCTGCAGTCAAATGAACACCAGTGACTGTAGGCCTACAGGGAGGAAGCTGATCAGGAAAATGAAGAGCGGATGATAAACCATGCCAGAAAGAGCGCGAGCGAGTGTGTGTGTGTGTGTGTGTGTTCCTCCGCAGATGTGCTGAAGTCTTTGTGCAGTGAAGTGGGACGTCTGACCGCTGTCGTGACAGAGCGCATTTGGAAAAGCCTGAAATAATTCCAGCTGCCTGAGACCTGCAAGCAGCCGAAGGTTTCTGATATGATTCTGGACTAAAAATACTAATCTAATGAGGCTAATGCATTGAACAGTTCACACAAAAATTTGAATTTGCTGAAAATTTACTCAGGTCATCTGCAATGTAGATGAGTTTGATTCTTCATCAGATTTGGAGAAATGCAGCATTGCATCACTTGCTCAGCAATGGATGCTCTGTAGTGAATGGGTGCCGTCAGAATGAGAGTCCAAACAGCTGATAAAAACATCACAATAATCCACAAGTAATCCACAGCACTCCAGTCCATCAGTTAATGCCTTCAGAAGACAAATGCTTTGTGTTTATAAGGAATAAATCCATCATTAAGACATTTTAACTTTGAACTGTGAATTCTGGCTAAAATATGAGTCCATAATCCATAATAATGTTTCTAATAATGCTTCCTCCAGTGAAAAAGTCCATCTCCTGTTGTCTCTCACATCCAAATCCAGCCACATATTTGTTTAAAGCTGTAAATAGTGTAAACGGTGCTTGATCTGTGCAGATCTCTCTCCTGATTCAGACCAGACCACTTTTTCACTGGAGGAAGCATAATTACGGATTATGGACTCTTATATATTATGGATTTATTTCTTACAAACACACAGCTTTTGGCTTCACAAGGCATTGATGGACTGGAGTGGTGTGGATTACTTGTGGATTATTGTGATGTTTTTATCAGACTCTCATTCTGACGGCACCCATTCACTGCAGACTGCAGAGCATCCATTGCTGAGACAGTGATGCAATGCTACATTTCTCCAAATCTGATGAAGAAACAAACTCATCTACATCTTGGATGACCTGAGGGTGAGTAAAGTTTCAGCAAATTTTCATTTTTGGGTGAAATATTGCTTTAATCATATAAACAGATCCTTAATCAAGTAGCTGTGCAACAAAATACTGCATCAATATTCCAATATTTATTCACATATTATTACGAACAATTATTTCCATTATCATTAAGCATCCCTTATTCTTCTGAGCGATGTTTTAATGGTTTTTGCTTTATCTGACCAACTATCAAAGGGATTATGCTCTCCATGAAATTAATACTGAAGTCATTTTTCTCCATTTCTCAGCCACTAGACACCGCCTAGAGAAATGTGAAAGGAGGTCATTTGACAAAGGTCAAATATATATTATAATGGTGATTATGCAAAAATATACTGTATATGAACACTCAAAGATGCAACTGACCAATCAGAATCAAGAATTTAAAAGAGCCATGCAATCATTTTCCGAAATTCAATAGAACTGAGTCAATTATTTCACTTATAAAGAATAGATAAATGGTTTTAAATAATTCTTGCGAGTAGAAATACTTTCTTAAACAACTGATTAAGTATCTTCAGACAGTCCATGTCATGGTGTGAGATGATATCTAGTTTTAATAGCCAAATTATTCAACAAAAATAATCAACACCTTAATTAGAGTCTAGAATACAACAATGTCGTAAATTAATTTCAATTCTAATCACAAGTTGCTTGTTCAAATTTCCATTTGCACTTGGTAAAAAAAGCGGTGCTATTTTTAAGCGTAGGAAAAAAAGCAGTGACTGAGCAGGGTCTGTTCATTAGAATAATGCAATTATGAATGCATCTCCAACGAGAGCTTTAATGAAACGAGTAGTCAGGTTGTTTTAGTCCTAATGAGCTCTCAAAATCATGCATATCTGAAACCGTGACAAGACAGAAACAAGAAAAGCAAATAAACGTGTCCTCTGCTGTCTCACATGCGGCGCGGCACGGGACGAGACGGCGTGGAATTTGAGCTCACAGTAATTCCACAGAGCGTCTGCCCTCGGTTAAGAGCTCAGATGTTGGGCTAATCTGGCTGTGTTCGGGGTCAGATACGGGCTGATAGAGTGACCCCACACTTGCCCTTCATGCTGAGAGACACAAGAACAATGAGTGCTTTGACTCACTAAACGTCTTTACTTTAGTCAGCAGATAATCTAGACTAGTGCTGGGCGGAATGACCAAAAATTTATATCACGGTATTTTTCAAAATTATACCGGTTTCACGGTACATGACGGTATTTTTTTTCATGCATGACCGGGTGTTAACCATATTTTCTACTGATTGAGAGAGGAAATACTGCAGTATATTGACTTAGAATGCCATAGACCACTCAAAACAGCAGCTACTTCAACACAGTTCTTTAAAAAACCATCTAAAGAACCCGGAAACCAAAACACAAATCTGAAGAACCTAGAATAAAACATTAAAAATGTTTTTAATCTTCAAAGAATCACATAGCAACTCAAGAACCCGATATAACTAAAAAATGTTTCTTTTTAAGAAGTGGAACTAAAAAGTATTTTTGTCTTGATTGTCATCACAAATATCAAAGTCAAATTGATTTCTATCGTGCTTTTCACAAAACACATTATTTTAAAGCAGCTTTACAAGAAATCATGATGTTAATGTTTATTTTGCATTAAAAAAATTAAGTGTTTTGAGATGAGTGGGTGACACTAACTGAGTTTTTGGGAAAAGTCATTATTTTTGCAATTCTGTTTCACTGAGAGAAAAAAAACTAATTTATATTTTCGTGTAAAACATACTCCAATAATTATTTTTTTCAATAATTTTTCATAATTTTTCAATTATCATTTTTAAGTTTTATTTACAACTTTGAAAAAAAATGTATAATGTTGATGATACTGAAATTACACACTGCAAAGAGAACTGAATAACAATCGCCACTGAGAATCATGAAAATTACAGCAAAACTCCCCAAAAATAAGTTTCACATGCATTACAAGAATTACAATTTGGAGGGAAATGTGCTTAATTACCATAAATATACATTTCAAATCAGCTTTGCAGAATATTATGATGTTAATGTTTATAATATCTTAATATTCCATTAGCAGATATAATATAGCTACATTCTGTGATTATATAAACTAACAAGCAGACTGTTTTGTGAGTATACTTTATGTATGTGGATAGAGTTAAATAAACTTATATATGCAACTTTATATAAAGAGCTGGACGATATTATAATTATATTTCGCAAAAAAAATCTAAATCAAAATACAGGCCACATATAAGATCATAACATAATATCATATATATCCAACTTTATATATAGACCTGTGTGATAATAGTTAAAATTTTTGTGATGACAAATGCAACCTTGAATCAAAATACATTTTAGCAAAAAGCAAAATGATACAAAGATATCTTATATTCTGAACAATTTATTAAAATTAAGTGGCTATGCTTGAAGCAAAGTAAAAAATATCTGCCAATGTGGTCAGAAAAGTTATTTAAGCAGGTATTTTTTCTTGTTTAAAGCATAAATTACTTAATTTTGATATTTTTTTAAACAAGAATTAATATCTTAAGTCATTTTGTTTCTAGAAATGACTAGAAAAAGGAGACAAAAATATTGAGTAAGAAGTTTTTTTTTTTTTTTTTTTGCAATGCTGAAGTGATGCAATCACCAAAAAAAAAAAGACTACACACCTGTTAAACAAACTAGATCACCTCTACATCTCTATGATTATTCTGGTCTGTAGAAATCATTTGCTTTATTGCTCACCAGGAAAACTTCTTGCATAAATAAATAAGCATGTAATATATAATAACAGCACACACACCTCTCCTTAACAAGACACATGATTTACTGCAGGACGAGTTACACACTAAAGTAGGGCTGGGCGATATAGCTAAAAAATTTATCAACGATATAATGTTTCATATCGTTTTGTTTCGATAATTATTGACATTTTTTAAAACAAAACATGTTTAAATTTAACCACTGTATTTATAATTAACACAATGTATTGAGACAAACAACAAATATTTTTTGTTTTAACAAACACAAAAATTAAACAAATATCTAATTTCTTATGTTTTATATGCAGATTAAATAGGTCTTTATTGTATAGGTCTAATTGTCTCCCGAGGCCACAGGAGGGCGCAATGAGCAAAATAATGCAGCGCATTTAAATTGTCAACGCAAGGAAGTAACTATAAAAACGTGCATTACGTCTAAATTAACTCATAAAAATCTAATATAATTTCGTAAATTGCATAAACAATTATGAACAAAACAGCATAATGTATTTATGCATTGCTTAATCCAAAAAGCCGAAGCGCCAATCACACAGACTGCATTTAAAAACATAAGAGACGCAGTGAAAAG
>NW_015625021.1:1336374-1352457 GCF_001515625.1 Sinocyclocheilus rhinocerous
TAAAAACATATGAGACGCAGTGAAAAGGAATAAACCTCCACAAATTCGTGACGTGTTTTTTAAAAGTTTAAACTGTTTTAATTTTGCATGGCTTTCTATACATCTCTTCTGTGAGAGCGCAGCAGTCGTATTTGTCCATCTAAAAATGCGCTGAATATGCGTTCTGTGTGAATGGTAAAGTTTAATTTTTAGAGCTCAAGGACTGTACAAATCACTAACACTAACTATGACCTCTAATATTAGTGATGGCTGACTTAAAACACATTGAATAATTGTTGTGTAAAACACCAGGCTGCTCTAATGTTGCCCAAAAAGACACCGGAAGTTCCTTGGATTTGGCTCTCGACTGCAGTAAAAGCACATTTTATACCTCAGCGCCACTGGCATCGTGTGTTTCTGCTTAGTACTTTTAATATGACTTTTAATAGCAAAGTTCCCCCTCAGGCAGCGAGATGAACTGGGTTAATATACTCACTCTTCAGTCTACGTCGACCATGACCAATATGTGTGTGTGTGTGTGTATGTGTGTGTGTGTGTGTTCCTAATATAATACAACCTGCAAAAGCCAACAACACTGAATGTCAGAGTTTCCATAAACATAACACACACAATTACAGCAATAACACAAACGCTGTCCTGTGGTTTCCGTATATAGGTGCACATTACAGAGAGACCTGCTAAACAAGGTGACGGGACACTTGAGATAAATTAACACTAATTACCAAATCCATCAATTGCAGGCTCAGCCTAAAACAAGACACCAGCATCCCATAATTCAGCACATATCCTGTGACTGTTTGCTCACAGAATGTAACCTGCGCTCTAACTCTAACCAAGCAATTAAACTTCATTATAATCAAACATGATCGTTGTATCCGAGTGATCAGGCTGTTGAGGATCTGGGCAAGTTGATAATTGCTGTGAATGGAATCGGATGACAAGAATAGCATCCCACCCTCGGGCGCAAACAGAGCCTGACAGTTGGGAAAATTTAAAAACGGGACTAAATATCGCTAAATCTGCTTGGCTTTCTGTCACAACACAGTCCATAAAACAAATGTTCATGCAAACATGACTAAAATGCAAGATGCATGCCAGAAACCAGCATTTTTTATTCTTTTTTGCGATATGATCAATACAAAACACATCTTTCACACTCACTCAAATAAAATATGGAAGCCTAAATTTAAGATTTATGTATTTGAATTGCATATAAAATATACATCCGTTTGGACTGCAGTTTTAATATAAACAAACTATAAACTAATAAACTTAATGTGATGCAAATAAATAAATAAATAAACATAGCATAGTTTATAATTAATTATATGCATCTACACGCATTTAATAGAAACAAACTATAAAATTAATATGATGCAAATAAATAAACTAAAATTAAATAAATGAAAAAACATGGCATAGTTTATTATTAACTGTACGCATCTTTATGCATTTAATACAATCTATTAAACATAATGTGATGCAAATAAATAAATGAATGAAAAAAAACATGGCATAGTTGATTCTATGCATCTATTTGATTACTTCAATCATAAAATTATTTTTACAATGCATATATGCTTAGAATCGGCATGAATCTGTTCATTGTGAAAACAATTAAATTTATTCAGTTATTAAAATATAAGAGATTGAAAAAAAAAAATTTATTGATGATAAACAAACTAATTAAATACATTTTTTTTGTTTAAAACAGTAAGTTAGTAAAAAACTTTGGTGTAGAAACTATTTTCACTTGTAAATTTTACAATTAATTACAAAGAAATTGCAAGTAACACATTGAATTGAACATGAAATTCTAAAGTATAAAAATTTTTATTTTATTGCTAAATGCACTCCAATGATATTTGTTTTGTCTAAATTCAAAAAATTATTTTTACAGTGCATTAAATAAATCTGACCTGCTTCATTTGACTAACAAATATGCATCACATTAAGTTTATTCGTTTTTAAATATTTTTAGAAACACAAGCGTCCTCTTTTACTCAAGTCACCTGGAGGCGAGAGTGAGGACAAATCGCGGTCACTTCCTCACCGTATCGGCCCATCTCTCCCTTCAGGAGAAAAATCACATAGCTTTGCTGAACAAGAAAAGGCTTTTTAGAGATGCGCTGCCCTCCATTAGGGTCATCCTGCTGCCATCTCTACATATCAACTCTATTTCACTCCAAAACCCGAGTCCTGACCCCTCGCCTGTTCGAGGGCTGTATGCCATTGTAAAGCTGGAATGCATTGATCCGTCCGGGAGACGACGGTCTGATAAATGTGCGGATGAAGAGGCGTGCCGGCATTCAGATAGCATCAGGTGTTTCCGAAACAAACCGCTTTATCAGAGAGGAACAACTGCTGTCAACACTACACACTGGCACACAAACAACCAATAAACACACTAGCGTATGAGAGTATTATGATATATACCACCAATTATTATTCTAGTAACATGGCATTCACATGCTACTCCATGGCACCATGGCAATACTACAGTAAATGTACAAAAAAAACACATATTTGCTGTGGTACATGTCCAGAAAAACATGACATTTCCATGGTAAATGTGCAAAAAACTCAAAATACCATGACATTACTAGAGTACATATTCAAATATGGTATTATCATGGTATTCTTATAATATTATTATATTAATTTACCATGGTAAAAAATTTCATGACATATAAAAAATACAATGACTTTACCATGGTAAGTGTCCAAAAAAAACATGGTATCACCAATGGTTTTCCCATAGTATTTGTCCAAAAAATTGTGATATCATGGTACTCCAAGAAATACAATGACATGACCATGGAATATATTAAAAACATGGTATTATCTTTTTTTTTTTTTTTTTTTACTTGCAATCAAACTAATGATTGTCACGTTAATTTACCATGGTATTTATATCATATCATACTTTGTGAAATTTAAAACAGTAAAATTGCATTACCAATGGTAAATATATCCAAAAAACATGGTATCACCAAGGCACATATCTAGAAAAACAGGCTTTTGCCATAGCATTTGCCCCAAAAAAATTGCGATAGCATGGTACTCCAAGAAATACCATGGCATTACTATGGTATATATTAAAAAGCACGGTATTATCATGGTACTTTGTTACATACAATGGTACTGAATGATTACCATATTCATTTACCATATTATTTGCACCATACCATGTGGTATTTAAAAAAATACAACGGCATTGCCATGGTAAACGTCCAAAAAACATGGTATTGCCATAGTATGTGTCCAAAAAAATTGCAATATCATGGTTTTTCAAGAAATATAATGAAATTATCATGGTACATATTTAAAAAACATGGTATTATCATTGTACTTTGTCACATACAATGGTAATAAAAATGACCGTGTTAATCTACCATGGTATTTACATCATACCTTGTAGCGTTTCAAAGAATACAATGGTATTGCCATGGTAAAAGTACAAAAAAACATGGTATCATCATAGTACATGGCCAAGAAAACATGGTATTGCCATAGTATGTGTCCAAAAAATGTGATATCATGGTACTCCAAAAATGCCATGACATTACATTACTATGGTACATATTCCAAAATAATGGTTTTATCATGGTACTTTGATACATACCATAGTACTGAAATAGACTGCCATATTAATTTACCATGCATGATACTGCATTTAAAAGAATGCAATGGCATTACCATAGTGCATGGTAATTCATTGTAAGTTTTTGATATTTTCATAATGCATACTGTTATAAAGAGCGTCCTCATACCTAATGATGTCGTCGTTGTGTCCCAAGTAAAACTTCTGTGTGTGATCTCTGGTGTTGTAAACCACTCCGACTCCAGCCACGAAATACACGATCTCCTTCCCCGCGGTGTAGTACAGGTTATTCCTGCACTGATGGCCTCTGTATCCATGAATCCACTCCAGCCTCAGCTGACAGCGGGGAGCCGTCTTATCTGCCATGCTCTCGGGATCTGCAATGGTCTATCATTCACAAAAGTGTCATTTAGTGGACTTTCTTTGGGTGTCGAAGACACAATGGTGATGGGTCACCTCTTGTAGGGTTGGAACCTACAGCCTTTTAGACACCGGTTCAGATCTTTAACCACTAGGCAACACCAACCCTAAGGCACTGCCACCATTCAACGCCCTCTTGAAGTTCATGCATGCAGCACGGGCATCATAACTGGAACACAAGCTGGGTCACCTGTACAGGGAAGGGTGTCTGAAGATCCCAATGGGTGGCATGAAGAAATCAGGCTAAAATGATGGGAAAATGCTGAAATTTGGATCCAGATTAAAGGGGATGCAGTCAAGAGTGATTACAAATGTTCATACTGAAATAGTTGGTCACACCTACCAGCCATTGCATGAGTTTCCAGAGTATAAAAGCCTTTAAAAAGCACGCTGATCTGTGCATTACCGTTAAAAACAACTCTAGCAGTTGATCTTGATCCAAAAGCATCTACAACACGCTGGACACCTTCAACACACTGAGGTCTGGACGTCTTTAAAGGGCTGCAGAGACTTCAGGTCTTCACCGAGGAGGCAAAGCTCAAAGCCATCGTGCTATTAATCTTCTCTAAAGGGCAGAAGTCGGCGTGTTTGCCTCCAGGATTTCAGAAAACCTCCACAATTTCAGCCGTCAGACGATTCTCGACCGCCCAGCATCGCGCCGCTGATCAGACCTTCCCCAAAAACGTCTTCATGCTCTTCAACTTTCGCCTGGAGATCTTCAATTCCCGGTGATCCTCAAGCAAACTCTTCCATTCCTCGCGTGATCCGGATCACTGAATCATCAGCAACCGGGTGTGAGATACAAATATCCTCATTCTTAAACGGAGGAAAAGAGCTGCGCGAGCTGGTTTAGGTGGATTAATCCCTCCACCGCGAACTCAGCGCAGCGTTGAGGGAGTAAAGGCGCTTTGAGTTGAGTTATTGACGTAATATTTTGGAGAATATGATTTCTGGTTTCTAGTAAGCCATTCGGCTTGGTTACTACGACGCCTTGTGGCCCGTTTCCGATTATGCCGACCAGCGGAGAAAGCGGCGCCGCGCAAGGAATCATGGGACTTGTAGTTCTAAACGGTCTCCAGTGACGCTCGGCCGCGCAAAAATGACTTCAAATCCCATGAGCGTTCAGCACGCGCTGTCCAAGGTGCTGAACATACGGGTCTTCAGCCAAGAACATTCTTACCCTATCCATCTGAGAGCCAGCAATAAGGTTTTGCTATATATTATATTATATTATATTATATTATATTATATCAACACATTCATTTTGTATCATTTTTTTTTACACAACAATATGTATGAAGATACCAAAAGCATATTAGGAACAGCTAAAAGAAGCGCTAGAAGGAACACTATTGTATTTCTAATGGTATTTTTTTATAATAATTTACACAACATTTAAAACAATAAAAAATATAATAATAATTGTTATTAATTTTTAATTAAAATGATAAAAAATATATATATAAATGAATAAAATAATAATTAAAAATTATTCAAATACAAATCCACGATTTGTAGATCATATCGGATAAAATGAAATTTTGAAAAACAAGCAGAAGTGTTGTTTATCGTTTTTAATTTTTAAAGGATTCCTGCTTGATTCCGATTGGATTTCGAACTACAAATGTCCACAGCAATGCATTACTATGTAAACGCGCTAGTCTAATGGCTAAACGCTGTGCTTGCATTTAGATGTGAGTGGACATGTTGACGGTCACGGAAGGAAATCCCGAGCCCACTGATGCTGCTTAAGACGCATTCACGTGACTACAGAGCTCAGAGCATCTGTCGCGATCTTAATACTTGAACAATGGATTCTGGCATTGGTGGGGACAGCGGCAGACAACAGACATTCAACTGTTTGAATTAATGCCAGGGACAATTTAGTAGTGTTAGGGACATCTCATAGCGTTCCTGCTCAATTCTACAACAAGCGATGTCCGACTCTGGAAACTATAGTTCTCTCCTTAAATATGAAGAGATCAAACAACAGATTCATGAGTTCATCCCAATTTCAGAAAAAGCTTATGGACGTGATTATAATATTAGTCAGACACTGAAGTGAGCTGCTGTTTTGGTCTCTTCTGAGGAAGATTAATTCACTTGTTTGGCAATGCACACACACAGAGAAATTTTAGTCAGATTTTTTTTTTATGTTCATCTAATCTTATTTTGTAAGTGATTTTTCTTTCTGTTTCAAAGATGTTTTCTTCGGATTGTTTGGGTGCTTGAAAGAGAATAAAGACAACAATGAATTTGTGTTTCCTGCTAGCTCTAAACCAACAACACGTACTGTTTACTTAAGTAGACAGAAACTCCATAAAACCAAAAATTAGTGATCTAAGACCTATAAAGTTTGTCTCATTTCAATGATAGGGCATTATGTAATTGGCTATGATTGTGTAAGGCTGAGTATTCTAATGATTATACAGATTGACAGTCTCAAATATATGAATAAACCGTGTTTAAATAAGTGTAAAATCAGAGTAAAATGGCATTGCATTGCACTGATTGTACCTCATGATATCAGTCTCTTGGTTTGGGGCGAGTCTAGGTAAAACCGGTTTAAACCCCGGTGATTTAATTAGACTGTAATCTGATTACTGGAGGACTAACTATCAACAAATGCAGCCCAGGAAAACTTGGCTCTGAGACTTAATGGAGTCTCCTTCCCTAGATAATTCGAGATATTGAACAGATCTTTCCCAGCGGGTTAGAGGATGTGAGATGCTCTTTTAGACAAAGCTTAAGTCACATGACAGGAAGTCGTGCTGATTGTGAGTGTTCTGGTGTGAAGGTTGTGCTGGTGTGTGTGATGTTGTGTTTCTTGTCCTTCGCTGAACCAGCAGGTTCAAACCTCATGAACTAATCACAGACATATGGAGATCACAGATGGTGTGTGTGTGTGTGTGTACCTGTTTTTCTATTCTGGTGGGGACTTAAACCTGAATACACACAGACTCATGGGGACTCGTGTCACGGTGGGGACCTAAATTGAGGTCCCCACGGGTAAACAAGCTAATAAATCACACAGAATGAAGTTTTTTGAAAATCTAAAAATGCAGAAAGTTTCCTGTGAGGGGTAGGTTTAGGGGTAGGGTTGGTGTAGGGCAATAGAATATACGGTCTGTACAGTAGAAAAACCATTACGCCTATGGAGAGTCCCCACAAGGATAGCAAACCAGACGTGTGTGTGTGTGTGTGTCGCTTTACAACTTATGAGGTGTCACCCCTAAAAGCTTTACAGCAACACACAATAGAGAAAAAAAAATAATCAAGATCTCTTTAATATCCTGATTGTTTCTCCAAGACAGCAGTGAGATTAAACAAAGAGTTTGCTGCTCAAGACACATTTATTACTATTATCAATGTTGAAAATAGTTCTAGCTTAATATTTTTGTGGAAACTGTGATACATTTTGTTTTTCAGGATTCTTTGATGATTAGAAAGTTCAAAAGAACAGCATTTTTTTTTTTTTTAAATATGAATATTTTTGTAACATTTTAAATGTCTTTATTCTTTAACTTTGTCATTTTCTCAATTTAATGCATCCTTGCTGAATAAAGGAAAAAAAAAAACTTAGGCTACCAACCTTAACATTTTGAACAGCAATATGTACAGGTTAATAAACATTAAAAGTGTTGCACTACCATTCAAAAGTTTGGGGTCAGTATGATTTTTGAATGTTTTTGACTGCATTCATTTGTTTAGAAATACAGTAAAAATAGTAATATTTAGAAATATTATTGCAATTTGAAATTTCAGCATTTGTTTGTTTAAAAAAAAAACAGTAAAATAGCAATATGTGACCCTGCAGCACAAAAGCAGTCTTAAGTCGCTGGGGTATATTTGTAGCAATAGCCAACAATACACTGTATGGCTCAAAATTATCGATTTTTCTTTTATGCCAAAAATCATTAGGATATTAAGTAAAGATCATGTTCCATAAAGATATTTGGTAAATTTCCTACCGTAATTATATCAAAACTTAATTTTTGATTAGTAGTATGTGTTGCGAAAAACTTCATTTGGAGAACTTTAAAGATGATTTTCTCAATATTTTGATTTTTTTGCACCCTCAGATTCCAGATGTTCAAATAGTTGTATCTCGGCCAAATATTGTCCTATCATAACAAACCATACATCAATGGAAAGCTTATTTATTCATATAAATCTCAATCAAAAAAAAAATAGACCCTTATGACTGGTTTTGTGGTCCAGGGTCACATATTAGCAAAACTAAAAAAAAAAAAACTAAAACTGCTTTTGCCTGTGCACAGGAATGATTACACACAAAGAGAAAGGGTGGTAGCGATGAGTGGGCCTTAAAGTAGACATTCACCCTGTTAAAGAAGCGCACAGGGATTAAGATGATGGAAATTTTAAAACAAAAACAGAGTAGATGATGCAAGAGGCACAAAATCATCACTCTCTGGGGTGCATGTAGAAAATTCCATCAGTACCGTACATTTGATTTATTCTAACAAACGTCTAAACCTTCCATTTTCCAAGACTGACCACTGCACATATTATTAAATATTATTGCAATTCTTATCTGTACGATCAAAAATGACAGAGTATTTTTAGTTATTTTCGCGGTCATGAAGAAAATACGAGACAGACCACACGTTGCGGGCTTCGACCCCTTAGAGGGTTCAAATACATTCTATTTGAATACATTTTAAAACAGCATTTATTTGAATTGAGATTGGAAATCTTTTGTAACTACATAAATGTCTTTACTGTCACTTTTGATCAATTTAATGATATATTTAATTAAATGTATAAAAGTATTAATTAAAAAACGTACAGATCCTAAAACTTTGAATAGTAATATGTACAGATTATTATTAAAAGTAGGCCTACTGCAATACCATTCAAATGTTTGGGGCTGGTAAAAAAAAAAAAGTTTTGAAAGAAATCTCTACATATTTGCCTAAAAATATAGAAAATCAGTAATCTTGTGAAATATTATTACAATTTCAAATAGGCCTAGCTGTTTTTATTAGAATATATTCAGATAACACATTACAAGTAACGCGAGTTACGTAATCAGATTACTGTTTTAAGTAACTAGTAAAGTACCACATTACTTTTTAATTTATAAGGAAATATCAGAGTTACTTTTTCAAATAAGTAACTCCAGTTACTCTGTTTCCCATGTATTGACTGACAGCTCTCGTGTTGCCATGTTGAGAGAAATTGGGAGAAATTGCACAAATAAGTGCAGAGCGATGTGTGAACATTATGTTACTGTAGTTCTAGACTAAATATGAACATGTATTTACTCATCTCACCTGCACACAAACAGATCCAGTATTCCTCAAAATCAATAAAAACAGCCAAATGCAAACTCAGAATATTATACAAACCTGCAATAATTAAATATGTTAAATAAGACAAATATTATTTATGTATTTAATCCCATTTTATTAACCAATGTTTTTGCTACTGACCTTCGATGGTCCAATTCAACCATACTAAGCAAAAATGACACATTTGTTTAATTTGTGTTATTGCTGAATAGTGTTGAACTTTGAATAGAAGCTGAACTTCTTCTCCTGCGTCGTATTCTTCATGCTGCGCCCTCTACTGTACAGACGTGATTTTACATTTCCTTCAGCCTGAGGCGTATTCATTTCACTTTTACATTTCTAAAAGAACTTTTTTATATTAAAAACAAGCAAGCAAGCCCTGCCCAGATTTAAAAAGTAACGTAACTAACGTAATTAGTTGCTTTTTTAGGGAGTAACGCAATATTGTAATGCATTACTTTTAAAAGTAACTTTCCCCAACACTGAATATATTTTAAAAGGTAATTTATTCATTCGATGCAAAGCTGAATTTTCAGCATCATTACTCCAGTCTTCAGTGTCACATGATCCTTCAGAAATCACTCTAATATGTTGATTTCTGATTATTAAACAGTTGTGCCGCTTCATATTTTTGTGTAAACTTGTTTTTCAGGATTCTTTGATGAATAGAAAGTTCTATAGAACAGCGTTTATTTAAAATAGAAATCTTTTGTAACATTCTAAATGTCTTTACTGTCACTTTTGATGCATCCTTGCTGAATAAAAGAACTGATTTCAGATCTCAACTAGTCTCCCAAGTGAAATAAACAGACACAGAATGACACGACACGAGTGTAATGTTTAAAAGCATTTAATGACATCGCACATATTTAACAGGGCAGGGAGGTTAAAGTCTACAGGTGCAGTTTCATACATCTGAGCGTCGGCCGGAGGATCTATAGCGCTCAGGACGCCCGACATCGCCAGGATTTCATTCCTATTATGATGCTTTTGATTGTGCAGTAGATGAAAATCTCATTACAATAGATACAGTGACGGAGGGGATGCGCACTATGTATCAAAGAGCAGGAGAGCGGGATGAAGCCCAAACGAGAAAACAAAGAGAAAAAAGAGAATGCTCAGTGCTATAGCCCACAAGCAAGTAACCGTATTCATATATTTTCTTTTTTTTTGTTCTTTTTGTACTTTTTTAGCTGGAGTAACATTACCTTTTTACCAGTAAATGTTGCACTGTTCACTTAACATTGATGCTTTAAAGTGTTTATAATACATCTAATTTTTATACTCTTTTGTACTAGAATTATCTGAAACATATATTATGATAAAACCCAAGAGAAATGACAATTAAACGAACGAAAAAAAGAAAAAAAAGCATGACGTCAAATGATTCGGGTTACTAGTTCTCTGTATATAGCAAACGTTCTTACAGCTCGTGAAAGCGTTTGGTACGACCCACCTTGATCGCATGACACAAGTCTACCATGCCTTCAAGCCAATGTTAATATTAGTTGATCAGCTTATAGTCGTTAAACGGCGAATCTGACGTTAACGTGGAATTGTATTGGTTCAATGGAATCGTTTCGAAGCATCACTGTCAACGAAGAGAGACTCGGCGGATCTCCGAGACAGCCTCATAAAAATTGAGGAAATGTTTTAAATATCCAGACACCTCAATGGCACACAGTTACAAAAAACGAGCGATAGCAACAGTCGGAATTCAAAATCAACCACCATAGAAACGTAAGAGCGTAAAAAAAAACGTTCCGATCGCCGGCGTTCCCGAATCGCGACACACTCTTGCGTTTTGTACAACTTTGGACCCAATTGGCGGGCTTTCAGGCACAGAGTGTGGCGTCTTTATGAGCTTTGCATGCTGGGATATCACTGGAGGAGGTGGGCGGACACAAACGGAAAGTCGTAAAAGAATCGAGGGAATGAGCCGATCGAGCGATCGTTTCGGACGCCTACTGCTTCTTCTTGCTGAAGAGACTGAAGCGTTTCTCCTTGTCTTTCTCGCGCTTGCCGGGGCTGGATTCGGTCGTCAGGGTGACAGTTGCCGGGAGCGTGTGAGCGTGGCTGGAGGCCGGCGTGCTCTGGTTGCTAGGCGTGATCTCTGTTTTCTCGGAGGACGAGGAGCCGCTGCCGGCGTTCTGAATGGCCTGGATCCATGTGTTCATCTCCTCCTGCAAACACCACACAGTTCATCAGGCATAGTCAAAAAACTATCAAATACATACATCTGTGCAAGACATGCACTCTTAAAAATAAGGGCTCTTTATTGGCATTGATGGTTCCATAATAACATTTAACGTTCATAGAAACTTTCCATTCCACATATGTGACCCTGGAGCACAAAAGCAGTCTTAAGTCGCTGGGGTATATTTCTTTTATAGATTATTAAAATGTTTTTCACACTAAGAAAAAAAAAAGGTTATTTTAAGAATTGTTTACTGGAAGGTTCTTTTTGGAACCAAAGATGGTTCTTCTATGGCAGTGGTTCCCAATCCTGGTCCTGGAGAACCCCCAACACTGCACGTTTTTGGTGTCTCTCTTATGTGACACTCACATTTGAGGTCTTGGACCAGTGGTCTCAAACTCAATTCCTGGAGGGCCACAGCTCTGCAGAGTTTAGCTCCAACCAGCTCCAAATCACACCTGCTTGGAAGTTTAACCTTGATTAGCTGGATCAGGTGTGTTTGATTAGGGTTGGAGCTAAACTGTGCAGAGCTGTGGCCCTCCAGGAATTGAGTTTGAGACCACTATCTTGGAGTCTTCACTAATGAGCTGATGAGTTGAATCAGGTGTGTTTGAATAGGGAGACATCTAAAATGTGCAGTGTTGGGGGTTCTCCAGGACCAGGATTGGGAACCACTGTTCTATGGCATTGCTGCAAAAACCCCTTTTGGAATCTTGATTTTTATGAGTGGATATTGGTGTCATACAATGTTGCAGGCATCAGGAATTTACTTATTGATATTAATCCCATATACATTGGGGGAAAAGTGTGTAAAAAAATTCTCAAAAAATTACAAAGAAATGGCAAGTAACATTAAATTAAACTTGAAATTTTAAAGTAGAACAACTGAAATTGTATTTTCTTGTAAAAGATACTACAGTAATTGATTTTCTGGACCATCTTTATCGAGTACTTTTTCCTCAAGCCACATAAAAATTTTTTTTGTCAAATACTTCAATTGAATTAATTGTTATTCAACTGAATTGAATAACGATCTGAACAAGTGTTATTCTAAGGTTTATTTATATGTTGAATGACTTTTTATGTTTACAATATTTTAGTTTAATTTTCAGTAATTTTGGAATGTGATTTTTCTAAATATTTCTATAGCTTTACTTTGTTCTATTTACCTTATTAATTTATTTCAGTTTATCTTTTAGTAATTTTGTAATGTGATTTGGACATTTAAAAAATATTTTTATTGTTTTTTTTTATTAATTCTATTTATTTAGTTTAACTTTCAGCAATTTTATAATGTGACTGCCATTTTATTTGTTTTATATTTCTATATAGCTTTATTTTGTTTCATTTATTCTATTTACTATCAATTACTTCAGTTTTAGTTTTATTAATTTTAGAACTTAAACTTATTTCAGTTAGTGTTTTTTTTCATGTTTGTTTAATATTTTTATTTAATTTCATTTCAGATTTATTTCAATCACCAAAAACTATTCTTAATAGTTTTAGTTAACAATATTTAGCTGAACAATTATGACTGTTGCAAATAAAACAATAATAATAAAAAAAATTGCAAAATTAGCAGTAAATAATCCATAATTTAAAACAAAAGCACAGTTTATCATTCCGTCTGTCTGTCTATCTATCTTTCTAAGATCAGTTGCTGCAAAGTGCAGATGAATTACATATTTGATTATAAAATCGAATAATGTAAAGTTAATGGATTCTTTTTAGTCTGTTTTCTCATATGAAGGTTTCAAAGCTTGAACCATGTGAACCAAGTGAAGCATGAACTGCAAATGTTTGCTCATGCTGTATGAGTTCTGATGATAAAAGCAGACTTACATCATCTTTGGCTTGGAAGAGATACTCGTTTCCATCAGTAACTCTGTGAGGAGAAACAGCAGCTTCAGTCACAGCAGAACAACATCATTAAACAGCAATCACATGACTGCTGCTGGGATCTGCTGCTCACCTGAGCTTGAAGACGTGCTTCTTCTTCTTGTAGTCGACGGCCACCTCGCAGACGGCGTCCTTCAGGCTGACGGGGATCTCGCTGTGGTACGGGACGCCCTGCGCCGCGCTCTTGTTGTCTTTGTAGAAGCCCATCTCGTGGTTGTTGATGGCACAGTACACGTTATGCCAGGATCTGACGAGACACACACACATTAGCACACCTGGATCTGTGTGGTATTTTCATCAAGAAACCAATCCAGATGCTCCTGCATAAATTCAGCCGTGATCCCTGAGATGTCTACCATGGGATTTTCTCCGACGAACTGTTTTAAAAACGCAGATTCATGTGATGTGATCTTGATATCAGAGCCAAACACACACCGAAGACTCGCTCAAACTGACATGATGATTATGTCCAGATGAGACCTGCTTATTTCCAGATGTTCAGGGAAAGTATTATCAGCAAGGTTCAAACTAAATGCCAATAAGTAAAAACTGGGTTACACTTTAGTCCACTTTAGACATTCTACTAAGAGTAAGTAACTTTGCAACTACATGTCAATTGCAGTCATTAGAGTATTAGTAGACTGCCTGTTTAATAACTTCCAACACTTTATTTTGATGGGTCCACAACATACAACAAACTAACTATGAGAAACTTTGCAAGTATATGTCAACTTATTCTACTAACCCTAAACCTAACCTAACAGTCAAATCTGAGAGTTAGTAGACAAGTAGTTACAAAGTTACTTATAGTTAGTAGAATGTCTGAAGTGGACTATCAAAATAAAGTGTAATCACTTTTACAGTGCTTTCCGACAGAACTCAAGGCACTTGTCAAAGCATAATCATGCAAATACATGTAAACAAAACAAGCAAACCAAACAATATAACAATACATTAATGACACAACATAAGCCTAAGTGTGAATGAATCAGTCTAACTGGGTAAAATAATACATTTGTTCATAATGAATATGTATGATGGACGATAGAAAACTAAAAAGAAAAAAAAAAGGAGTTTTGTGTAAACTTCATACATTCTGGCCAGTAGATGTCAGTATAATGTCTATAAACAGTAATAGTATTGGGACAAATAAGACCCTGCAACCTTCAGCAAAGTGCAAAGTACCAAAAAATATATTTAAATTTCAGAGAAAACAAGCAAAAACAACAACAAAAACAGTTTAGATTGGTCTGGAACTGGACTTTTATTGAATAACCTTCTTTGACAGCAAGATACTCCCTGCACAAACAAAATTCAGAATTCTGGTAAAGAATTATGCACGATCAACACTCACATTACATACAGTATATTCAAAATAGTAGAGGGTATTAGAAAAGTGCAAATATTATGTATATGATCCATTTGATCAAATATACAGTGAATATTGCAAATGCCAGGAGTGTCGTCGTGGATTCTCTGCACAATCCAAACCGGCTACACACTTCAGTTTTGTTGCAACCCACCCTGTTTCAACAGGGTTCATCTTAATGTGGTAAACAGCACCTTAGAGGCCTCTGTTCTGCAGCAGGAAGTCTCCTCACTCCTCCTCAAGGGTGTGACAGTGGAGGTCCCTCCTTCAGATGTGAATCACGGCTTCTTCAGTGGCTATTTACTTGTTCCGAAAAAGGACTGAGGTCTGCGACTTATTTTACATCTGCAAGGCTGAATTTCTCTCTTTACAAAGGGAAATTCAAAATGCTAACACTGAAAGCTATTCTGGCTCAGGTTCGTTTGGGGCATTGGTTCGTCACTGTAGACCTGAAGGATGGTTACTTTCATATTCAGGTTGTTCAGCAGCACAGGAAGTTCCTCAGGTTCGCCTTTGGGGGAAAGGCGTACCAGTGCAGGGTTCTCCCCTTCGGTCTTGCTTTGGCTCCATGGATGTTCATGAAGTGCATGGCTGCTGCTCTGACCCCATTGAGACTCCAGGGCATCCGTGTGCTCAACTACCTGGACGATTGGCTCATCTTGGCCCATTCCAGGGAATTGGTGATCCGCCACAGAGACATTCTTCTTCACTACCTTCAATCTCTTGGCCTCAGGTTGAATGCTCAAAACAGTGTTCCACCTGTGACGTCACACACAAGGTTATTTATTTAGTCATTTAGCGATCAAGGAACGCTTGTGGCTGGAAACGTGTTTTGTCTTGGAGAACAGGTGGCATGGAAATGCCTGATAGGTACTGCCAGGGCACCAGTGTTGACGTGTCAAGGTAAGTGTTGGCCGCTTCAAGCTAGGCCATCACGTATCGGTGAGCATACTGCCTGTTTAATAACTTCCAACACTTTATTTTGATGGGTCCACAACATACAACAAACTAACTATGAGAAACTTTGCAAGTATATGTCAACTTATTCTACTAACCCTAAACCTAACCTAACAGTCAAATCTGAGAGTTAGTAGACAAGTAGTTACAAAGTTACTTATAGTTAGTAGAATGTCTAAAGTGGACTATCAAAATAAAGTGTAACCAGCAACTGTGCTTTAGTGAGTGTGTTAAACCAGTTGGCTTGTAACTTTAAGCATGTATACAGGGCCGTTTCTAGCCAATTTGACGCCCTAGGCGAAATCCCTATTGCCCCCCCCCA
>NW_015625021.1:1352611-1354149 GCF_001515625.1 Sinocyclocheilus rhinocerous
TTAGGGGTTGCACCGACTAGTCGACTTCAATGCTCTGCCATGATGCTTTAAGCTTGACGTCGACTAGTCGCTGGTCCTATAGAGGGCGCAACAGGATAAGAAATCTTTGAAGGACTTCCACATTTACGCTCCGTTTCCAAACAGTTCAAATGACAAATGGCTACTTTTTTGTCTTTATCTGTTTTTTGCTAAATTTTTTTGTTGTTGTTTCTTGCAACATTGATTTAAAGTGTCAGTTATTGCATTATTATTTCAGTCAAACCTATAAAACCCCTTTGTTACCCCAAACTACATATAAAAGCTTTATCAGTGGCATAAAAGTAACCAATGCAGCTACTTAATCATTTGCTACTCGTTAATGCGTTAATGTCCCCTTTAAATAATGTGACGCTCTGCCCTCTATGACGCTGCTCCCATTAAGCGCTGTTGGAAGTGAATGAATTGATTCAGCATTTCGACACCTCCGTAAGGATGCATTTAACTCGACAAAGCGGTCTAATAAAGGATGTATTGATCTCAGGAATTAGCGAATTTTACTATACAAATATTTTTTAATTGGAAGTTAAAGTTTATATGGGAATATTACATGACACGCTGATCCTTTAACAATGCATTGGCGCAAAAAACGTACACCTTTTGGACAAATCTGCCACAAATATTTGGACAAATGTGCCACAAATACTGCCTAAATACTGCCTAAACAAAATACTGATTTTGTGCACATTATTTACTGTACCAATATTTTAAATTGACCTTTGAACTTAGCTTTATTGCACAAAAAAAAAAGCGTTACCTTGCCAAAGCACTGACAGAGCCTACTGATCTGATGGCATTGTTGAGCGCTCCAAATGCAAACGTTGCATGCAACAATCAGGCAGCAATTGACAGCACTCTGATCTAGTGGCATACAGGCATCGTCAGATTGACAGCACTCTAGCCCAATAATGGGTGATCCGGTGGGGGCGGCAGTCATATTTCAGGGTAACCGTGCCACTCTTTATCACAACCCTGCTAAAAGTGCGAGTACGTGCGCTCATTGGCGCCCCTTCAGCTGGTGGCGCCCTAGGCGACCGCCTAGCTCGCCTATGCCTAGAAACGGCCCTGCATGTATACACCATAATACACGGGTTTAAATAAACAGCATGAATGATAATCTGACTCTCACTGATTTTTTTTTGTGGAAACCGTGATACATTTTATTTTTCAGGATTACTTGATGAATAGAAAGTAAAAAAAAAAAAAGCATATATTTGAAATAGAAATATTTTGTAACATAATAAATGTCTTTACTGTAACTTTTGATAAATTTAATGCATCCTTGATGATTTAAAGTATTCATTTCTTTTCACATTTTAATTTTAATCAAGGTAAGTTAGGCATTTTAGTTTTTCTTATTTTATTTCAGTTTTGGTTTTTATTTTAATATATCAAGTTAATATTTATTTTATTAAAATTATTAAAATTATTTTTTAGTAACAGTAATATTTGAGGGTTTTTAATATTTTGAATATATATTTTGTAATTTTTGTAATTTTTAG
>NW_015625021.1:1356488-1357156 GCF_001515625.1 Sinocyclocheilus rhinocerous
AAAAAAAAAGAACTGACCTCAAAACTTTTAAATATCAGTACAGTGTTCTTTTTTTAATATTCTGAATTAGTTTTTGTTTTTTCACATTTTAATTTTAATCAAGGTAAGTTAGGCATTTTAGTTTTTCTTATTTTATTTCAGTTTTGGTTTTTATTTTAATATATCAAGTTAATATTTATTTTATTAAAATTATTTTTTTATGGTTTTAGTAACAGTAATATTTGAGGGTTTTTAATATTTTGAATATATATTTTGTAATTTTTAGTTTTAGTTTTTATTTTATATTGAGTTGAAGTTTTAGTAATTCTGTTGTGCATTCATAAAAAATAACTAATCATTTTGTAGTAGTTTTTAAATAGTATTTTCTTGGAAAACCGACACCAATAATCTTATTTTGTTGTTTGTTTTTGTTTTTATTTTTTCCCCCCGAAAAATCTTTTTTTACAGTGTAATTAATTTTTTAAAGCACCTTTATAAGAGCACATTTTTCTCAAGCCATATAAAAACATCATATAAAGCCATATAAATATGTCACTCATTTATGTCAAATACCTTTTTAACATAATTGAATTAATTTATTGAATTGTCAATGTTAGTTATTTCTTACATTTTAATTAGTTTTTTTTTTTTTTTTTTTTTTTTTTTTTTTTTTTTTTTTTTTTTTTTTT
>NW_015625021.1:1357316-1360944 GCF_001515625.1 Sinocyclocheilus rhinocerous
TGTTTTTTTTTTTTTTTTTTTTTTTCATTTTCTGCTTTCATTTTGATTTTAAAGTTTTGGTAATTTTGTTGTTTTTATGATCTAGTTTTTATTCAGTTTTAGTTCTAGTAATTTTGGTGAAAATGAGAAATGCTGCTTTAACAGCATTAGCTGAGATCATTTTTAAATGGGTTATTTTATTATAGGAAATGTTTATTTTAAGCAATGAAAATATTCATATTTTAGTTTTAGTCATCTATAATAATCTAGATTTTAATGTGAATTGTGGACAGTGATCATCATACCTGCTGGAGGCTTTCTTGTTGTGTCCCTCCCACTCGTGTTTGCGGTGCAGGAGTCCCTCCAGCTGCGCAGACGCCGTCTCCTGACCCTTCGCCGGCAGTGTGGCCGACTGACTGCCTCTGCCCCATCTGTCTGCGCTCGGAGACGGGATGGGACTCGGCTCCTTCGAGCTCCTCTCAGGCACTCCGTTCATCTCGCCCTCCACCCCATCCTGCCAACACACCGCCATGAGTTACCAAACACACTGCAGCGGCTCATGAATCAGTCACACGGGAGAAACACCAACACTGGCTGAATCAGAGGTGAGATTCTCATTCAAATCAAGTCAAACAGTGATTAAGCCAATAAAGTCAACATGAGCTCAATACTGAATCTATTTACACTGCAAAAAAAAAATTTTTTTTTTTGCATAGTATTTTTGTCTTGTTTTCTTAAATAAACATACATTTACTTCAGAAGAGAAATGACTTGAGATTTTTAAATGACTTGAGATTTTAAGTCTGAAAAAATGGTTCAAAATGAAGTGAGTTTATGCTTAAAACAAGAAAAAATATCTACAAACGAAGTCAAATAAACTTGTTTTCCCTTTGAATCAAGTTGATTTTTCTAACCCCATTAGCAGATATTTTTACTTGCTTTAAGCATAAAGTCACTACATTTTGATACAATTTTCATAAAATTAGATTTATATACAAATGTGTTATTTTACTGAAAATAATTTATTAAAATGCATTTTTATTATTATTTATTATTAATAATAATGATTCTTAATTATTTAGATTAGTATAAAACAAATACATATAATTTATTAATATTGATTAATATATCTTGTTTTAAGGAAAAAAGTCACTAAACTTTGCTAAATTGTTCAGAAAATATTTCAAAAATGTATTAGCATAAGTATATTATTTTACTAAAAATCATTTTATGAAATATATTTTTATATATTTAGATTAGTATTAAACTAACAAAAAACATATTTCTTTATATGTCAATACACTTATTTTAATACATTTCATATATTAAGATTAGTTCATTTTGATCATTTTTTTCTGAAAACAAGACTTCAGTAAATATATCCTCATTTAAGAACGTTTAGATATTTGTGCTGAAAAACAAGACGAAACAAACACGTTCAAACATGTTAAACACATTGTTAATAATTTATCAGTGCAAGTCATTCCTTTTTTGCATGTGACATCCTGCAGGCTATTGGATATTGTTATTAATGTCAGATAATATTGTAAATATTGCTGAGTCCTTAGCCTAAAAACACATCTCTTCCATCTTTATTTGATCCTCTAATTCTATTCTTAAAAAAAGAAAAAACACTTGTCCCTTTTATTCTTGCACTATTCATTTGCTGCTTGTTTTCTTTAAAAAAAAAACACTAACACTTGCTTTCTAATCTTTTTGTATTCTATCTGATTTATTTTTATTTATTACATAATTTTTAAAAACCCTTGCTATGTGTACTGCGTTAAGCTAACTGAGACTTGTTATAGCACTTGTATATTATTGCTCTTTTGTTAGTTTTGACTGCTTTTATTGTCCTCATTTGTAAGTCGCTTTGGATAAAAGCATCTGCTTACTGACTAAATGTAATGTAAATTAATAAGGTTTTAAATGCATTTCATGTTGACTTTAAAGGTAAAAAGATGATGCGAGATGGGAAACTCTATGGATCTACAGTCAGAAACATGGCAGATGTCTGGAACTCAATCAGTTTGAAAAACATCATGCTTAAAGCAACAGCACACAGGTATCACTCCAGATGTGTTACTGTACCGCAAAACCCGTCTGATGGCGTCCTGCTCCGCTAAAACAGCTCTCAGGAACTCAAACACAACCTCTTTAGTCCAGCATTACTAAAATCTGTGCTTAAACACCTTACAACTCTCATACGGAGCCAGTGAAGTCTGGCTGAGATGCATTTAAACAGACAGAAGTCACAGGAGGTTACAGACAACACACATATCCAACATACACACTCAGTTCATTTATTAGTCGACTAAAGAAAGTCTGTCCACATACTGGAAGTACATGACAACATTCATCTTTTCAGATCGTTTTATGGTAAATCACCTCAAACCAACACACACACACTCACAAAAAAACCCTACTCTATTGGACTTTTCTGGACTCTCAACACAGAATGACAGGTTTGAGTTTCACAAGCTCACATCGCAAACACAAACCAAAGCAAAAGCAAACTATCAAAAACATGGCAGATCATTTGCAGCGGTTTAAATATCTAAACTACTGTCTTAAAGCAATGCTCTCGGTTCATTATGACTCACATCACACGGACCGTCCATTAATATCCGCTTTTACAGTAATGCACTTCTAATGGAAGTCTAGAGCTACCCATAAAGCACCATTTCTATAGAGAAAACGTCACTGCAAAAAATCATGTTTTTCCTCCGTATTTTTGTCTTATTTTACAGTACAAATATCAAAACATTCTTAAAATCAAAAGACATTTACTTAAGAAGCAAAATGACTTTAAAATATAAGTCTTGTCTTCTGAAAAACAGACCAAAATTTTGTGACTTTATGCTTAAAACGACCAAAAATACACACACGTATATATATATATACTTTTATCTTAATTATTTATATTAATAAATTTTATTTTTATATTAGTTTTGAATTAATATTAATATACTAAATGTATTTAATTTAATGTCATTATTTTTTACTATTATTTATTAAATACATTTTATTTATATACAATATCATTTATTAAATATATTTAATATAACACATGTAATACTTTAATACAAACATATTATCTATTTTAATACATTTGTTTTTTATATTAGTTTAACTAATTTTAATATATTAATTGCACCTAATGTATTTTTTTTACTAAAATAACACTTAATGCACTGATATAAGTATATTATATTATTAAAATATATTTACATTCATTGTATACTAAATATTACATCTACGTATATTTAAAAATTATTTGATGAAATTATTTTTAGCACTTTATATATTAATATAAACATACTATTTATGTAAATAAATTATATTACTTTCATATTCATTTTAATATATTTAATCATATTTTTTACTAAATTCTAATAATACATTTCTATGTACATCAGTAGCCCTGTGCTGTGTGTGTGTGTGTGTGTGTGTGTGTGTTTGTGTGTGTGTGTATACAAAATAATACAAATATAATAATATAAATACATTATTTATACTTTTTTTTTTTTAACTAATTTTAAAGTATTTAATTTATTTTTTGCAAAAATAATACATTTACTATATTAACTCTTTAGGCGCCAGGGTTTTTTGGAAAAATGCTGGATTTTGACATCAAGATTTCAAAAGC
>NW_015625021.1:1360999-1362768 GCF_001515625.1 Sinocyclocheilus rhinocerous
CTGAACTGCTTCCGCATCAATGAACACGATAGCTCACTTGCTCTGATATTTGCTCGAACACTTTGAATAGGAACGTGATGCAATTTTGGTCTAGAATCGAAGTACTACATGTCTGCCATCTAGTGGTAGGGAATACAAATGAGATATTACACCATATTAGGAACTACAGTCTATTTGATTAAGTATGACGTCTTTGGTGCTTAGAGGGTTAATATAAATATATTACAGTTTTTCTCGATTGCTAACACACAATTCATTTCCCATCATACTCACTCAGTCTAAGCCACTCCCATCTGTCCTCCCACTTGTCAATCATATCTTTCCTCTTGTCCGTCAACTGCAACAACTTCTCTTTGATCTGTGGGAGAGGTAAACAGACATGAAGGACTGGAACAAGACATCTAAAGATGGTTCTTCTTATCTAAAACCTCTTCAGTCATCCTGCGGACGATACCCACCTCCTCTGATGCATAGTGTTTCCGTGCCAGGAGAGATTTGCCCAGCTCGATGCAGGCCGTGAAACTGTCGTTACGGGCATCGATTTCAGCCTTGATTCCCTGGTGGTTGTTCATGAGAAGCTCCACAGACGACACATCCCTGAAGAACAGCAGATAGAGAGACTGATCTGGAACATCTAAAACATTTTCAGTTTTATATACATTTTTAGATTTATTTTGTACTTAAATAGTACTTGTATTCTGCACAATGTTGACTCCTAATGTAATATATATTTAAAAATACATATAAAAATATTTATATATGTAAAATCCCTTTACTTCACTGCATACATATTATATAAATATTGAGATATAAATCAGTGTCAAAAAGGTGAAAAAGTTAAAGACAATTTTAGCTATATCACCCAGTCCTAATTATTATAAACTAAACCTAAAATTTAATTGATACTAAAACTGAAATACAGTTTTTGATATTTTATTTTTAATAATGTTAACAGTAAAAAAATATTATGAAAATTATAAATCAAAGTGTCACCTAACAGTGAAATACAGTTTTTTTTATTTACTTTTAAAACATACTTTTAATAGTATTTTGTATTGATTGATTATATTAGCATTATTTTTTACATTATTTATCAAACATATAAATTTTAATATGCATTATTATTATTATTATTATATTTATTATATAATTATTTTGTACCTAATTTTTATTATGCACAATGACATACATTTATAAAAATCCTATTTTAAAACATCAAAGAGATGAAAAAAGGATGATAAAGACTAAGACATAATTTTAGCTATATCACTCTATAACACTATCGATGACATACAACCTTTGACATTTTAGTAGTGAAAAAAGAAACTACAACTATTTATTTGGTCTCATTATGAGCCATTTCCGTTTCAAAGACACCCACAAAAATGAGGCTGTCACATTTAACTAAAGTGCAGGCACATTTCCAGCAATATTGTCCCCTAGAGCATTAGGGTTGGGTACCGTTCACATTTTAACCGGTACCTGAATTTCGGTGCCGGTACTTTTTTCGGTACTTTACTCTCTGTGTAATTACAAAAACATTTATTTCAGTGAAAAAATAAGTCCAAAAGTCTAAATTTCAACATTTTGAACAATAGGTTTCTTTCTTTTGTTTTTGTTTTTTTCCCCCAGAAATTCTTTTTTTAATTTTTCTGAAAATCAAATGAAGGCATTAAACATTTATTTTAAATCAAATGAAAATTAAACCCTTTTATTTTTTGGCAAACAAACTGAGGTTTACTGTTGAAATTAATACATGGAAGAAACAT
>NW_015625021.1:1363017-1364978 GCF_001515625.1 Sinocyclocheilus rhinocerous
CAGCAGCTCTGGAGATTACGTTTTTGTGTTCATGCCGTCATATAGTGAGACGCAGAGGCCGAAAATCACTGCGAGCGTCACGCGTGCTTCAGTATTTGTGTAGTAAACAAAACAGCATTTACGCCATTCATACATAGAGGCAAGCGGAACATGCAGGACTCATATTTAAACTGTCTTTTTGCGTTTTAATATTCACAGACACTAGTTCATATCGCGATTCGAATTAAGTGGCAGACCTACTTTTGATTTATTCGTCCAAAAATTGATGAATTCCATGGCATTCCGCGCTATAGAGTAAATTACGTTTTTATGAATGACTGAATGGAAACGCAATCCTGTCCGCGTTTTCGCAGAAACCATATGACCCTAGAAATTTAACCACACTTCAGAACATTTCGGCTTGCCCTGTGTGTTGTTTGAACAAGTTGCAGGGGTGACCTCACGTCACAGGCTTTCTCTTTCTCTCTCTGTAGCATATGCGCCCAGATGCGTTCTCAAGTACCGAAATTTGTACCGATGCAATTCGGTCGGTACCCTTAAAAGTACCGAATTCGGTACCCAACCCTATAGAGCATAGGCTGGTCAGAATCACACACCTGGGCTTCTCCTGCGTCTCGATGAGGCGGATGACGTCCTCCATCCAGAGCATGAGGTCGCGCACCATACTGAAGAAGCGGAACTTGTCTCCGGTGTCCAGCAGTCGCGTCCGCCGGCCCTCGCAGGCCTCCAGCAGACTCCTCCAGGCCTCCAGCACCTCGCCCTCACGCCGCTGGATGTCGTCCGCTTTGTCTCCAGCATACGCTGACTGCAGGCGCACAGCGTCCTCCTGCAGCTGCCTGACCTGAGCACACAAGCAGAGAAACACCTCCTCATGCAGCAGACGACAGTGAGACACTGAGTACACAGCTTTTGACGCTCCGCTCAGAGCACTCATTTAGTGCAAGACAAAGTGTGACAATTCCAGAGACATCAAATTTTAAGATCCATTAATTAAGTGAAGAGTCTTGGACAGTGCATTTAGCCAATAAAACCGATTCATTTACTTCTTTGTTGTGCAATATTAGTCTCATAACGCAGGATGTTCACCTTCAGAGGTTAATGAGGCACAGACGAAAGCTGCGGGACAAATCCATATAGTGTCATTTGAGAAAGGACTTTACTGAGGAAAGCATTTCCAACTTCTCGACCAATCAGTTGTTTTTATGCTATTCATTGTAGACAATTTTTCAATATAAATTATATATTTAATAAATCTATTTAATTTATAAAACAGTAACATTATTTTTTTATTATTTAAAATATCATATTATTTATTTAAATATTTATTTTAATTATTTAAAATTTTAATTATTATATTTGTATTTTATTACTTTTAAGGTTATATTGTATTTTTTTTAAAACATCACATTAATTAAATATATATCTGTGTGTAAGTCTATAAAACTTGAGAATAATTTTCAATAATAAGTCAAAAAATAGATCAAAAATACATTAACAACAGTAAGATTGCAAAATATTATTACTATTTAAAAAGTATTTTCTCATAATATATTTCAACATTTAATTTATTTTCAGCCTATAGTTAATCAAATAAATACAGCTTTGGTGAGCATAAAATACATAAAAAAATCTTTATTATTCTAAACTATATATGATATATTTACACATATCAGCATTATTTTTTATATATATTTTTTTAATATTTTCATATTTTACAACACATTTATTTTATGATTTATATATGTATTTATTATGCAGACATTTACTTAAATAATTGTACTTGTTTTCTGAACAGTGACAAAATAATTTGATCTATATTCTGAAATGAAACTAAAAAAAACCCCAGATTTTTAAACCATACATAAATATTGAGATATAAAATGTTGTACAATATTATATTTTATAACATTACTATAAATATAATTTTTGACACACACACTCACAGACAAACCCACACACAC
>NW_015625021.1:1365137-1368955 GCF_001515625.1 Sinocyclocheilus rhinocerous
ATATATATATATATATATAAAAATATTATGTTATTCAATCTATCCAAATGACTTTTGTGTATTAATATCTGTGTGTTTCTGGATCTGAGCGACGCACCTGCGTCCCGAGAGCTTGAATGTCATGTTCAAACGTGGTGTGCATCCTCTGCAAGGTTTCCACCGTGTTCTGGTCTCGGCCCAGCTCTTCTGGAAGCTTCTTGTGCTTGTCCAGGATGCGTCCCAGAATCTCCTTGGCGTCGTGGTAGAACTTGTGCAGCTCGTAGGATGCGGCAAGAATCTGCGTGCGTGTGTCGATGAGCTCCAGCAGATCGGCCCAGGCCTCGTTCAGACCGTCCTTCCACTCGGCAACAGTCGCCGCGTCAGTGTGCCCTGCGTTTATGAGTTCGTCAGCCATACGGTTCACGCCGTCCACACGCTCCTGACCGATGTTTCCTGTGTCACGAGCGAATTCACGCTAGTAAGAGCCTGATTAGCTGGTTCAGGTGTGTTTAATTAGGGTTGGAGCTAAACTCTGCAGGACACCGGCCCTCCAGGACCGAGTTTGGACAGCCCTGCTGTAGACTAACCCTAACACTGAAATGAACATTTTGACATTATGAGTGTGTTAGAATTCATTTTTCTCACTCACAGTGACGTGTTCGTAGTCTTGTCCGAGCTCGTGAGATCCAGCCACCACCTCTCTCTCGGCGATCCACTGCTCCAGATCGTCCACCTCCCGGTTGAGCTGGAAGAGGCGGAAGCGCTCCTCCAGTTTGCCTCTCCTCTCCTCTGATAGGTCCTTCAGTCCGGCGTACAGCTTATCCACCTGTGACTGACGCATGCCGATCCTCTCACTGCAGCACAGACACATCAGAAGTCAAGATCACATTCAGAGATGTTCAGCATAAGATGTTAATCAGGCCAGAGGTGCAAAGATTAAGATCTGATTTGAAATACGAACATTAGAGTGCACATCTAATTCAGATCAATTTAAAATCCACATCAAAGTTGGAATCAGATTCAGAATCAAAATGAGATTCAGATCTAGGTTTAGAATCAAAGTCGGTTTCAGAGCCAGAATTAAATAAGTTTAAAGTTCAAATCTGTATTTAGAATCCAAGTCAGAATCATATTAGATTTGAATCCAGATTAAGAATCAAAGTCAAGGTCAGTTTTTGAGTCAGAGTCGAAATCAGATTAACATTTTGGATTTAGAATCAAGGTCAGTTTTAGAATCCAAATCGGATAAATATTCAAATCCAGATTTAGAATCAAATCAGATTCAGGTTAAGAATCAAAGTCAAACTCAGTTTCAGAGACAGAATCAAATCAGATTAAGATTTGAATCCAGATTTAGAATCAAAATCAGATTAAGATCCAGACTTAGAATCAAAGTCAGTTTCAGCATTACAGTCAAAAGCAGATTTAGATTCAAAAATGAAAGTCAAAGTTAGTTTTAGAGTCAAAATCAGATTCAGATCCAGATTTAGACTCAAAGTTTCAGAGCCAGAATCAATAGGATTAAGATTAAAATCCAGTACATTCAAGTCAGCATTATAGTCATAAGCAGATTTAGATTAAAAAATGAAAGCCAAAGTTAGTTTTAGAGTCAAAATCAGATTCAGATCCAGAGCCAGAATCAAATAGGATTAAGATTAAAATCCAGTGGATTCAAGTCAGCATTATAGTCAAAAGCAGATTTAGATTCAGATGTACAATCAAAATAAACAAATTAAAAAGTCAAAGTTAGTTTTAGAGTCAAAATCAGATTCAGATTAAAATTTTCAGAACCATATTCAGGTTTAGAATCAATTTCAAAATCATTTAAATCAGTGTCAGCGACGTCAGTTTTAGAGTCCTAAAAGCAGAAAATCTAAATCAGATTTAGAATCAAAGCCAAAGTCAGTTTTAGAGTCTAATATTAATATTCAAAGTCAGATCCATATTTAGAAATATGTTTAGAAAACAAACTCAAAATTAGATTTTTAGTTTTAAAGTTAATATCAGATTGAGAGTCAAAATGAGACCCAGATTCAGATTCAGATTTAGATTCAGATTAAGGGCCCTATCATACACCTGGTGCAATGCAGTGCCAGGCGCGACGCAAGTGTTTTTTGCTAGTTTCAGCACGACACAGTTGTCATTTTCACATCCTGCGCCACGTTGTTTAAATCGCAAATGCATTTGCGCCCATTTGTGCGCCCATGGGCGTGCTGGTCTGAAAACGAGGTGTGTTCAGGCGCATTGCTGGCGCGTTGCTATTTTGAGGCAACTGAAATAGACTGCGCCATTGACCAACAAAAACCTGGTCTAAAGTCAATGGCGCAGTAGTTTTTTTGTTATTTAAAGAGCGCGTTAGTATAGGCGGGTCCACACCGCGTGTACACTCTGCTTATTACACACACATGGACACACAGCAGCACACAAGCATGTCAAATATTAAAAATTAAAGGATTACAATGTAAAAGATTATTATTGTGTAGGCTACATAAATATAAAAATGCCTACATGTCATAATGGATAGTCACTGCAAGTATCAGAATTAGGCTACCTATTTGCTCGCACATGAGCAGCTCCGTTTCATCTCTGGAGACGTGTTCAGTCTTTGCGCTTGCAAATTCTGCCGTGTAAATAGCAAATCCACCATGGCATGAGCGCACTCTGATTGGTTTATTGCACGTTATGCCCAAAACACGGCCATTACTCATTAAGAGAATAGGGACAACCCTTTTAGACCATGCACCGGGCGCGCCGACCGTTTTTCCCGTCGTTAAACTAGCAAAAGTGGATTTGGACACGCCCTAAGTGCACCTGTGCCGTGCGCTTTAGACTATGCGCTTAGATCGTTAAAATAGGGCCCAATGTGTGTAACTGTGTTCTGTACCTCTCGGGGTGGTTGGCGGCCACCAGGCCTCGGCTGGTCTTGGACAGCTGGTGCACGGTTTCAGCATAGTCCTCCACCGCCTGCTCCAGGATCTGGTGCTTCTTCAGCATGGCCACTGAACTCTGCTCATCCTGAGAACAACAAGGGACACATTTCAGAAAAGCAGCATGTAAACATAGAACTGCTAAAGCGAACACCATTTTGGTTTAAACAGGACACTACAGGTGATCTAATAGGTATCACTATATTCCCCCAGTTAATTAAGCATAATACATTAGGATGTTGAATTTTGTATTACTAATTTTCTGAAATGTTGTTTAAATATGCAAAATCAGACATTATCTATAAATATACACTAATTTGCATACATTTCCAGAAGCAAAATCTGAACCCTGGGTAAAGCCAGTTTCAAAATTCTTGTTTAATTTTGTTAACATTAGAGTTAAAGATTTTTACTTAAGTGATTTTTAACATCTCTTTTTTTAATCAACCTATAAATCAGGAAATACAGTCAACAAGCAAGAATAAAATACATTTTCAACCATGTTTTTAGGAATGAAATGATATATAAATCAGTATGAATGATGTATGAACAAGTCCCTCAGCAAAACATTCAGAATATAGATAGGAATAAAACTGCTAAGTTTGATGTTTGTAAGTGTTACTGAAGTGGAGAAACAAACTCTCCCGACCTTTAAAGATACACATTTTCACCATGTTTTTAGAAATAAAATGCTATTTAAATGAGTGTAAACGAAATATGAAAAAACTAGGGATGCACCGAAATGAAAATTCTTGGCCGAAGCCGAAACAGAACAAAATGAAACACTGGGCCGAATACCGAACACGGTTTTTCGAGTTTTTTCCCCCCCATGTATTTTGCCAATTTTTTTCACTATTGCATAAATTAAATAGCCAAAATGTGCTTTTTACTGTTTTGTCTTGCTTTTCAAAG
>NW_015625021.1:1370199-1375270 GCF_001515625.1 Sinocyclocheilus rhinocerous
AACAAAACTGTTGTAATTATTATCATTATTATTGTCTTACTTTTTATTTTATTTTACAGGACAACAGTAAAATTACAATACTAACATTTATGAATGTTCATGGAGTTCTTGCTTTTTCTCAACTTTTATTTGGCCGGAAACGCGCAGGAAGACCTCAATGCTTTTTTGTTGACAGCAGATTTATAAATGAGTCTCATTATGAATATGGCTGTCATGTGTGCTGCATTATAAAGAGTGCGCGTCATATCATTGTTCGGTACAATTTATTCAGTCTTTTCGCTTATTCACTAATTTTTGCTATTTTCGGCCGAATAATTTCGGTTGCCGAACATTCGGTGCATCCCTAGAGAAAATAATATTTTTTGGCCATCAGACCCCCTTCTTTGAATCAGGCATGTATTTTCTACTGTACAGTTAAAAGCAGCGTTGCTGAGAAGAGACTTCTTTTAAAACATTAGAAAATATTACAGATCCTAATTTGAAAATGCTTCCACACTGCTGTCATGTGTGCTGCATTATAAAGAGTGCGCGTCATATCATTGTTCGGTACAATTTATTCAGTCTTTTCGCTTATTCACTAATTTTTGCTATTTTCGGCCGAATAATTTCGGTTGCCGAACATTCGGTGCATCCCTAGAAAACACCCTTCAGTAAAAACCTTCAGAATTTAGATAGGAATCAAACTCTTAAGTTTGGTGTATGTACTGTAAGTGCTGCTGAAGCGGAGGAAAAAACTTTAACGGTATGCATTGTATTTGAAATTACAGACAAAAATAGATAAACTTTACTCAAATAAACACTTAAATGTTTACTTTGGATGTTTTCTTTCAACTAGTCTGAAATAAGACATATTATGAAAGCAAAATAAATTCTGCTGCCGTCTTGTTTTTTTGCTCTACTAGTTTGAGATTTTGATGCTATGCACATGGGGTTGTTTGGTTTAGTACTGATTGAATGACTAAGGCTACTGTTATTTGTCTGTATGCTTACATTATCTTTGCCTGTATATTGATATTATGATATTATTGATACACTGTTTGTCATTTTGTCTGACAGTTGGATAGTGTGTGTACGAGTGAGCTGGTATTGATCTGTTGGTTCTATGTATAGTATAATTTTTAGGAATAGTGTACATTTTATATGTATTTTGGAGCATGCATGTATTATGCATTGTTTAATTCTGTTATATTTTTAGGGTGACAATTTTACCATCAGTCCAGGGACTGCAGATGCAAAATAGCCTTTTGGCTAATTCTGGCACATTGTACATTTAATGTTTTATTGATGTGCATTCATTGTCCCTGTCAAAATAAACCTGAAATAAAATAAAAAGATTTGATTCATGGGAACATCCCAGACCTTGGCCTTCTCTTCAGACATCATGTAGAGCTCCTGCTCGCTCATCCAGGCTTCGGCTTCAGCTGCGTCAAAGTAGTACTGCTGGGCCTTATGGGCCTCCTCGAGTCTGGCGTGCCGCTTCTCCGTCTCCTGGATGATCAGGCTCCAGAGCTGCTGCAGGTCGGACAGACGGACTTGGATGGCCTCTACATTGGGACTGTCGGCCTTCAGGATGCTCTGGCTGCGCTCGAATATGTCGTCACAGCGCGGCTGATGGCCCTGGATCTCTTTCTGTAATGTCTGTGGATAAATGTGCATTTGAGTAAGTGTGCACCTAATTCAATAAAATGTACAATTCAGCTCATGACAACACATAAGAAGCAGTGCAAAAGTTGGGGGTCGGTAAGATTTGCAATGTTTCTGAAAGAAGTTTTTATGTTCACCAAGACTGCATTTGTTTGCTAATATTGTGAAATATTATTACAAATTAAAATAACCGCTTTGTATTTGAATATATTGTAAAATGTAATTTATTCTTGTGATTAAAGCTGGTTTTTCAGCACTCCAGTCTTCAGTGTCACATGATCCTTCAGAAATCATTCTGATATGCTGATTTGCTGCTCAACAAACATTTCTGATTATTATTAATGTTGAAAACAGTTGTGCTGCCTCATATGTTTGTGGAAAAATAAATTCTTTGATGAATAAAAAGAAACAGCATTTCTAAAATCTAAATCTTTTATTCATTATCAGTGTTATTTTAGTATAATTGAGATACTATTATAGTTTTTATTAACATTTTGAATCAGTTTTTATTTGTATATTTTCCATTTTCATTCTAATTTTAGTTAAAATTTTTGTCATTTTGTTGTTGTTTTTAGTAGTTTTTTCCATGTCTATATAGTTTTTTTTTTAATTAAATTTTGATTTCAGTTTTGGTTTTCGTTATTTTAGGTCATCAAGTTAAATAAAACGAGAAATCTTACTAACTGAAAAAAAAGTAAGTTTTAGTCTGAACATTCTAAATGTCTTTACTGTCACTCTTGATCAATTTAATGCATCCTTGCTGAATAAAAGTAAAAAAATCTTACTGACCCCAAACTTTTGAACAGTAATGTTGTACAAATAAAAATATATATCCCAAAACGGCACTTTTACGTCATTTTCCAGGTAAGTCTGAATGAATCTCTGATCAAAAATATCTCTAGTTTGTATTTCTTTTTAAATAGTAATTTTAAAAAAAATGAACCCATAATACATGACCTGGTTCTTCTTGATAAGCAGCTGAACAGTCTGTAAATTGTGGCCATGGTCTGTCGACGTAGCGAGAGGCATCCGCTCCTCAACCCAGAGCTGAGGAGAAACAAGAAGTTAAACACATGAACAGCTCAACATTCACACGCACATATAAACCCAAACTCACAATCTCATCCTCCATGTCACGGTTAAACTGATGAATCTCACGAGAGGCCATGAGGAAGTCTTTCCGTTTCTGCAACGGCTCCAGCAGCTCCTTAAACTTCAGCTCCACCTCCTTCCGGCGTCCATCCACCTCATCCGTGTCCTTTCCCTCCTGCCTCAACACATGAGCTTGAGACTGGAGCTCCTCTACCTCCCTCTGACGCACCTCCACCTGGTTCTCCAGCATCTGGACACAGAGGAGAAGAGTTAGTCTCGTCCTTCAGAATATAAACACAGCCGTCAGCTCTGATCCTCTCAAACCTGTTGTTTCTTCATCAGGATGCTGACGCTGGTCAGATCTTTGCCGTAGTCGTCCGATTGGATCTGACCCTCCAGACCCACCAGCCACTTGTCCAGATCGGCGCAGCTCTGCGTGAAGAGCTCGGCTTTGTTGGCGTCAAACAGACACTGGGCTTTAGTCTGCGTCGTGGTTTCCAGCTTGGTCCACATCTTCTGCAGCGCCGCCAGCTTCTCCTTCACTACGGCTTCTGTCTCCGGCTTCTCCGAGACCAGCTGCTTCCCTTCCTGCAGACAGACAGAGATTACATTACACTAACTGTTACATTCACGCATTCATCCAGAATGCTTTGTCAGAGAGCAAACAGTATTTGTGATATACAATGCCAGGCTTATCAGACAACAACATTAGGAAGCAAGCTAGAAAAGAGGAGAAAATGGAGAAAAGAAAAAAGGTTTGAAAAATGCATTGGTTTAATTTACATTAGAAAAATGTAGAGTTTAACAAACAGTTTAATTATCCTTTTATGACATTTGTTGTTCCTTTTAACATTAAGAATATTATATTAATGATACACTGATATAGTATGGAAGCCCGTTTCCACCATGGAATAAAAAAAGATTTTTATCTAACAATTCTGACTTTTTTTCTCACAAGAATCACAAGAATTCTGACTTTCTTTCTCACAATTCTGAGTTTACATTTCGCAATTCAGGTTTTTTTGTTTCTGTCACAGAATAAAAAATCAAAAAGGTAACTGCAACTTTTTAATCTTATAATTATGACTTGTTTATGACAAGTTTACATGAAAAAAGACACTGAATTGTGAGAAAAGAAGTCGCAATTGCTTTTTTTTTTTTTTTTCCTGTGGTGGAAACAGGCTTCCATAATATAGAAACATATTCTTTTTATAGCTTTTTAAAAATTATTTTTATTATAGCTGATGACCGATGATTTTACGCATCCTTACTAAATATCATGAAATTATCATAAAAGCATACGAAGAGGTCACCACACTGCAGAAAATGATTTTCTTACGCAGTATTTTTTTTTTTCAGTCTTACTTTCCTGTACAAATATCTAAGCATTCTTCAATCAAGATACATCTACTTGAGATGCACACTGACATATTAAGTCAAGTATAAGTGAGTTATGCTTAAATTCGAAAAAATATCTGCCAATGATGTAAGAAAAATAATCTTGGTTTCCCTTTAAAGGGGTGCTATTATGCTTTTTCACTTTTTCAACTTTAGTTAGTCAGTAATGTTGCTGTTTGAGCATAAAAAAGATCTGCAAAGTTACAAAGTTCAAAGTCCACTTCAAAAGGAGATATTTTATTTAACAGAAATCACTTTTCAAAAACTACAACGAACGACTCGTTTGGACTACAACGCATATTTTCCGGGATTTGTGATATCACAAATATCGACGAATGGGACGAGACCTGGTTGAGCTGCACTACAGAAGGCAACGAGTGTTATCACTATGTAGAAGACACGCTAGCTTTCCCAAGGCAGACGAACTTAGAGTGCTTACAATCATCCGGGTTTAAATCACGCTCAATTTTATTTGATACTGACGCAATATTTACACTGAAGCTCGCAGGTGGTTATGGTAAGGGGCATGACATTTCCTGACCAGGCGCCGAGTGGAGCCAATCACAACACACACTGGCTCAGCTAACCAATCAGAACACACACTGGCTCAGCTAACCAATCACAACACACACTGGCCCAGCTAACCAATCACAGCACACACTGGCCCAGCTAACCAATCACAACACACACTGGCCCAGCTAACCAATCACAACACACACTGGCCCAGCTAACGCGGGCCTTCATTTGATACAGGAACTATTCGAGCCGTTCATGCCAGACTGGGGAGAGAGGTGTTGTAATAATGTAAAATATGTGAAAAATAATGTGTTTCTCGAACAACCTAGTATGAGAGCCTGTTCTAGTACACCCCCAAAACAAAATCAAGACTTTGTAAAAGAGCACAATAGGACCCCTTTAACAGTATCAATGTATTAAA
>NW_015625021.1:1375459-1379912 GCF_001515625.1 Sinocyclocheilus rhinocerous
TGGGTCAAATATGGACTAACCCAGCTGTTGGGTTAAATTTTTACATTAAATTTTTAACCCAAAAGTTGGGTTAGTCCATATTTGACCCAAAGTTGGGTTGAAACAACCCAGCATTTTTTAGAGTGTGTTCTAGTACACCCCCAAAACAAAATCAAGACTTTGAAAAAGAGCATAATAAGACCCCTTTAAATTACGTTTATTTGTATTAGCCCATTGGCAGATATTTCTTCTTGTTCTAAGTATAACACTTCAAATCCTGATTAAAGACTGTTTTAGAAACCAAGCCAAAAATCATTATCTCACAAAACAACAATGCAATTTCCCTTCCTGATTAAATCATGTCTTATGAGGCATATTGTCTAAATATTAATGCTATAACACACAATACTTTAAGGAATGACTGAATGCATAATGTTTTCAAGGCAGGATTATGGATTCTGTCTAGTATAACACTTATTTACTTATTTGATTTTCACACTGGTAATATTGCAAAAAAAAAGATAGTACAATTTAAGATGTACATTGAATGCTATTAAATGAAATGCACTGATAACTGACCTTCTCGATTTTGTCCAGCCATTCTTTGTTGGACTGTAGTTCGGCCATGAAGGCCTGGTGTTTGAGCCATTTGCTGTGCAGGTTGCGAGCCTCATCGTAGGACATGTCCTGTGCTGTCAGCATCTTCTCATTGATCCACAGGGACAGCTGAGCAGAGGACGCAAAACAGTCAAGCTAAGATGTGCTTCTATTGGATTTGCCTTATTTTTCAGCATGTGAAACTAACTAAAACTGAAACTATATAAATGCATTTTTGTTACTTGAAATAAGTAAATGTTAAATAAAATAATTTTTTTTTTTTTTTTAATTTCAGGTAGTTGTCAGCAACATTTCTCATATTAATTTAGTTTCACGTGATGTACTAAAATAACAAAAAAATAATAATAATAAAATAAGAAATGATACAGACATATTTAAAAATAATAATAATAATTAAATAAATAAATAAATAAAAAATCCAAACAACAAGATTACTTAAACTTTAAATGAAAATAGAAAATATATACTTAAAAATTATTCAAAATATAATTAAAAACAATAACAGTATCCAGATCATATCAGGGTTATTATAGTTAACTAAAAAATAAAACAAAAAATTATTAAAAAAAACATAAAAATACATTTCAGCTAGTTGCCACGGCAACATTTCTCATTTTAATTTAGTTTAACGTGATGTACTAAAATAACTAAAACTAATAATAAAAATAATAAAACTATTAAAACTAATACGAAAAATGCCAAAAACACACAACAGAATTAAATGAAAATATAAAATAAATACTTGTTCAAAATATGAATACAAACTATAATAGTATCTCACTGAGACTAGAATAACAGGGTCCGCTCACCTCCTGGCAGTCCTGCAAGAACTTCTGCAGGTCTCTGTTGTCCTTCAGCCTCATGAGCAGCTCCACGGCCGCCTCACGGTTCTTCTTATGCCTGCAGGTTAAAGCTTGCAGGTCAATCCGACTCTTTTATCTGTTTTTATCTGTTCACTTTGACTTGTTTAAGTGCATGTGTTTTGTTACCGGTCATCGATGGAGGCTGCTTTCTCCTGGATGCGGTCAGCATTGATGTTTCCGTCACTGGCCAGTCTCCTTCCGGCCTCCACCACTCCGTTGATCTTGTCCTCATTGGCGTCCATGGTGGTCATGAAGTCCTCCTGTTTCTTAATGGCAGCTTCTGCTCCTTCAAGGGTGGTGGGCATCTCGGTATGAGCCAGAACATACTCCTACAGAAAGATAGAGAATAAATCACTCAGGTGAAGCTCAAACAGGATGTTTAAACTCTTAAAAATAAAGGGTCCAAAAGGGGGGTTGTCATAGCTATAAAAGAACCATTTTTGGTTCCTCAAAGAACCTTTCAGTGAACAGTTCTTAAAAGAACCATTTTTTCTTATTTTTTTTATATCTTTTATTTATTTATTTATTTTTCATTTTGTTTAACATTTTTATTTAGTAAACTAAAATCACAATATGGCTTAGTGCAATTAACAAAAAGATGGTTTGAAAATGAAAAAATTAAGAGAGGGGAAAAAATATTAGTATTGTAATTTAAAATAAAACTATTTTTATAATTATTTTTCTTAAATACTTCATTTTTATTTTACTGTGAAATATTACAATTACAATATGGCTAAGCGTAATTTTTCATTTTATTGTAAAATATTACAATAGTAAAATTTCTTATTTTGTTTAATATTTTTATTTAGTAAACTTTTTGAACGTTTATTTAGTAAACAATTTCGCAATATGGCTTAGTACAATTGTAATTAAAATGGTTGAAAATGAAAAAAATTAAGACTGAGAAAAAAAAAAGAAGAAAAAAAAAAAGAGTATAGTCATTTAAAATATTTAAAATCATTTAACATTTTAATTACAATAGTAATATTTCTTATTTTGTTTGCAGTGATGCCATAGAAGAACCATTTTTGGGTTTCCCAAAGAACGTTTCAGTGAACCGTTCCGAAAAGTACAATTTTTTTTCTTAGTGTGAAGAACATTTTAATAATCTAAAGAACTTTTTCAACTAAAGAATCTAAAGAATCTTGGATGTTAAAAGTTCCTCATGGAACCATCAATGCCATATTTTCAAGAGTATACTGGTGTTCAAGCAACTTACCTGGTTGTTGAGGAAGGCCTCGGCTTGTTTGGTGTCTCTGAGGAAGATCTGATAGGCGTGAGACTGCGACAGAAGGTTCTGCCGGTTCTCCCACATCTTATGAAGCTCGTTCCATCCGGTATCCAGAGCCTGGAGCCTCTGTCTCAGGAACATGTACTGAGCGTCCGTTTGCCCCTGCGTCACCATCTCGCCCATGTCCCTCATCTTCTGGTAGTCCTCTTCGTAGTTGTTAATCTCGTTCTTGATGCCTTCGTGTTGGGCCAGAAGCTTCTCGGCCTCGGCTAGCGTGTTGGGCATGTCCTCGGACGCGATGGCCGTCTGCGTGCGGGAAAGCCAGGACTGGAAATCGTCCAGCTCTCGGAGGAACTGCTGCAGCTTGCTGGCTTCCCCGAGAGACGCCTCTCGGTTTCGTAGGGTTTCTTTCATCTCCTCCCATACGGCGGTGATCTCGGCCAGCCGTCCCGTGATGGCTTTGGCCTGGTCGGGGTGTTCGCCGGCCAAGCGCTCCGCCTCGCCGCGGAGGTCGCCCAGTTTGGCTTCGATGGCGGCCAGATCGCGCTCCATGCCGGTGAGCTTGCGCTGGAGGGCCATTACGCCCGTCAGGTCGTTGCCCAGCTCCTGGGTGGACTCGATGACTTTGGTCTTCTCGCGGATCCAGGATTTGGTCTCGTTACAGTCCAGGTGGTAGTTCTGCACGCCCAAAGCCGAGTTGAGGGACTCTTTCTTCTGGTCCACCAGGTCGCGGAACTGACTCCACCTGCGGATGAGCATCAGGCTGCAGTTTAACACGTGGAACCAGCTGGTTAAGAGCTAGTTTAGACATGCTCAATGCATCTAATGAAGGGAGCTGACCAGCATGCTCGGATGGTTAAGCTAGTTAAATTGTGTTCAATGAGTAATGCCAAGGTCATAGATTCAACTTCCAGAAAACACAGATAACTGATCAAATGTATATTTTGAGAATACTTTTTGATTTGAATATATTTTATTTAAGAAGCCCAGTGGGTAAACTAGTATCTGGGACTGCACGATTGATTGAAATAAAAACGAAATCGAAAAATCAAAAACATTGTTTGAAAATAAATAAAGACTGCCAAAAAATATTTGTTTTGTAATTTAAAATAAAATAATAATAATAATTATTATTATATTTTTCTTAAATGCTTGATTTTTTTTATTTTACAATGAAATATTACAATAGTAATATTTCTTATCTTGTTTTTTATTTACATAATTTGTTTTTATTTATATTTATTTAGTAAACCAAAAGTGCAATTATCAAAAAATATGGTTTGAAAATGAAATAAGCAATTAAAAAATAAAATTATTACTATGATTCTTATTTAATTATTTTTTTTAAACACACAATTTTTTATTTTACAGTGAAAAATTACGAAAATAATATTTCTAATATGTTTTATTTATTATATCGAAATCGCAATATGGCTTATTGCAATTATCAAAAAGATGGTTTGAAAATAAAGAAATTAAGAGAGCCAAAAAACAAACAAACAAAAAAGAAGTATTGTATATATTTTTCTTAAATATCTTTTTATTTTACAGTGAAATATTACAATAGTGAAATTTCTTATTTTGTCAATTATTTTTTTTTAGCAAACCAAAATTGCATTATAACTTTTAAATTGAAATTGCCAAAAAGATGGTTAAAAAGTAAAAAAAAAATATATATATATATTGTAATTTACAATCAAAATATTATTATATTATTTTTATTATTATAATATAATTTTGTATATTATATATATATATACAG
>NW_015625021.1:1380313-1384542 GCF_001515625.1 Sinocyclocheilus rhinocerous
TATATATATATAAGTATCCCAGCCATATCAGTATCCCATGACCAGTATCTAGCAATATGTTCTGGTGACCAGCTATACTAATACTTTCAGCAGGTATTTGTGCTTTCTACACAGAACTTAAAAATACATTTGTCACCAGCACAGAATGCTATGACTTGCCTGGTGTTGAGTTTGTCTTGTTGGGCTTTGATGTCTTTCTCACTCGGGTGTCCGCTGTGAATGAGCTGCCTGGCGATCTGATTGACAACGGCCACGCGTGACGCCTGGTTATTCATTTCAGGCTCCAGACTCTCAAACCTGGAGGGTAATTAAAACATTTCATCACACAATCATCAAGAACAGCACTCCTGAAGAATCATGTTTTACAATAAGGGCCAATTTGTCCTTGAGAAATGGAAAATGTGATACCTGGCCACACTAGAGTGAGTTCAATCTGTTATCGAGCTCAGAGAACGTTCAGATGATCATTTGTACTGCTGTTCTCCAGCGGCGTGACTCAGCATGAACAGCTGTGGCAGTAAACGCTCCTAATCATGCTGGCTTGAGAAAGCCAAAATTCTACTACCTAAACTTATTAGTCATTATTATTTTTCTTAGACAAATATTCCTAGAGCATTCAAGCTACATCCACCAAACTCGTCTCAGACCTTCAGACTTCTGACCACCCTAGAAACCTTCTAAAAGCAACACAGAACATCCTAATAACCATCTTGCAACATCCTTGCAAGAACCCAGAACACCACAGCAACTGCCTAGCAACCGGACAGCAATCCGTTTATGGCAGCATGGACTTAAAAACTACAAACTTGTAAAATTCCTTAATTTAAAAATGCTTCAAAATTTAGGTTTTTAAACTACATCAAACTTAAAACTGCTTCACACTTTTAAAACAACCTTTTAAAGCTTTTTAAACTACCTTAAACGTAAAACGGCTTCAAAACTTTTTAAGCTACTTCAAAGTTCAAATTGATTCCGAATGCACATATTTAAACTTTCAAACATAAAACTGCTTCAAGCTTTTAAAACTATTTCAAATTGAAAACGTAACACTCCTTCAAACCTTGAATTTTTAAAACTAATTAAAACCTAAAACTTTCAAAATGTAAGTTTTTTTAAAGTTATTTCAAACTTAAAATTGGTTAAAAATGCACATATTTAAAATTTCAAACTTAAAACTGCTTCAAGCTTTTAAAACTACTTTTAACTTAAAACTGCTTTAAATTCAAGTTTTTAAAAAATACTTGAAATTCAAAAAAGCTTTACACTTTTAAAACTGTCAAACTTAAAATGCCTCCAAACCTTGGATTTTTAAAACTACTTCAAACGTTTCAAACTAAATCCAACTTAAAACCGCTTCAAGCTTTTAAAACTACTTTTAACTTAAAACTGCTTTAAATTCAAGTTTTAAAAAACACTTCAAATTTAAAACAGTTTTAAACTTTTAAAACCACGTCAAAATTAAAACGCCTTCAAGCCTTGCATTTTTAAAACTAATTCAAACTTCAAACATCAAGCTTTATAAACTGCTTCAAACTTAAAACCTTTTCAAAATGCAACCTTTTAAAACTATTTCAGACTTAAAAATACTTCAAACTGCTTCAAAATTCAAATTTTTAAAAATACTTCAAATATAAAACTGCTTCAAAATTCTAGCTTTATAAAGTACTTCAAACTTAAAACTCATTCAAACCTTGCCTTTTTAAAACTGCTTCAAAATTTAAGCTTTGTAAATGATATCAAACTTAAAACTGCTTCAAGCTTCTAAAACGACTTTATTTTTTTTATTCAAGTTTTCAAATTTAACACTACTTTGAAACTATCTGGATAGGTTTTCTCAAGCCAACATCAAACATTTAAAAATGATGCAAATCAAGTAATAGCTCAAAACCTGCAAAGTTAGTGAAATTTGCAATGCCACAAATTCCAAATAATTGGCACAAGCCTGTGATAAATACGACCACAAATACACAGACTTGACCTCTCACCTGTGCTGAATGACCTCCAGGTCCTCCAGTTTCTCTGGGATCTCCATGCTGTTGAGCCACAGCTCCTTCTCGTCGATCCAGTGCTCACACGCGTCCGCCTCGCTGAACATCTTATAGAGCGCCAGGGCGTCCTGCAGGGCCTGTTTCCTCAGCCTGCTGAGCTCGGAGACCTCCTTATAGCGCTCCTCGATGCCCGCCAGCCGCTCGTTGACGTTGGCAGCCTGCACCTGTTCTGGAGGCAGGGACTGGGCCTGTTCGTGAAGAGCGTCAATCACCGAGCGATAACTAGCGACCTCGGCCGAGGCGTCTTTGTGTTTCTTGACCAAAGCTTGAGTGGAGAATTCATCGTGGCCCACGTCAGCGGTGGAGACGATTCGGAGCGCGTCTAAAGTCCAGGTGTCGACGTCATCCGCATCGGCCTGGAACTGGTGAAGGCTGCAAGCCTCTTCCAGGCGTTTTTTCCTCACCGCAGCGAGCTGTTCCAGAGCGGCCCATTGGGCCTGGACGTCGGCGATGCGTTCGCGAATCTTATCTTCGCCAAAGTGCCCAGCGTCAGCCATGGCTTGACCTTCGCGCACCGTGTGCTGGAGGTGACCGGCGCGGCCGCTCATTTCGTCCTCGAGAGCGCGGTGTTGACTCAGCAGACGCACGGCGCCCGTCAGATCCTTGCCGCAGTCGTCCGAGGACAGGATCTGCTCTTTCTCGCGAATCCAGCCCTCCTCCTCCGCCATCTCCCAGAAGAACTTCCACAGGCGGCGGGACTCTTCCAGACGGGCGCGACGCTCCACTGCCAGCTGGGTCAGCTCCTGATAGCAGAACTCCATGTGGGCCACGCGGTCACGGATGACCTGAGGGTCACAGGGTTTGTTTCGTTTTTATTCTTATATTTTCTGTTTTCGTTGTTTTAATTTTCAGTTCAAGTTTTAGTAATTTTGTTGTGTTTTTGTAATTTTTCTTTGTTTTTTTTTAATATGTCTATATAGTTTTCGTTAATTTTTAGTTCAGTTTTAGTTATTTTAGTATGTCAAGATAAACTAAATAAAATAAAGAAATGTTGTCTTTGCAATTAGCGAAAATAAAATATGTTTAAAGGTTTTTTTTATTTAATTAATTAAATTTTTTTTCAATTAAAATATTTTATTTCAAGTAACGAAAATAGTTTTATGGTTTTACTTTTAGTTAATTATAATAACCCTGATGATTCCATTTCAGGCAGTGTTTTTAGTGTTAACTAATACTCAAACTGAAGCTAAAACTATTAAAATAAGCCTGAAATAAAACACTGAAAATAAAAAAAATGCTGAAGTACTAAATTGACTAAAACTGAAATAAAAATAAATTAAACCGAAATAGGAAAACGGAATATTTACAAGAAATAAAAATTAAAAAATAAAATGACAAAAGAACACAACAAAAAGCTTTTTATAGGTCAGAGCAACCTATTTAAAATTTTTTTTTTTTTTAATTATATATATATATATATATATCGAGGGAAAATAATAAATTAGTTTCAAAATTATGATTATTATTATTGCAAAAACAGAACTGCATCTATAGGACCCAAAACATATAGAGCATAGTCAATCTAAGCAAATATTATGGTTAATAAAACCTAAAGCAAATAATCACATCTTTAAACATATAAAAAATTTAGCTGAACAATTTTTTCATACTTCTATTGCTAGAATCTATTTTTAAATTTGATTTCTCTGTGCGCTTCTCTGCATCTCTCTAGCTTTCATCTAGACCTCTTGCTTTTAACCCGACCAGCTCCCTCTCCTTCCTCCATCCTCGTCTTCCTCGCTCACCTTCATCTCGTCCATCCAGTCCATGATGTAGAGCATCTCCTGGAAGACGCGCTGCAGGCCGAGGTTCATCTCCAGCCGCTGTCTGCGCGCTTTGAGCAGCTCCAGCAGATACTCCCACAGACGCAGCACGTTGTCTTTGCGCGCGGCGATGCGCTTGATGTCGTGGTAGTTCTCTGTCTCCAGCTCTCTGGCCACGGCCACCACCGCCAGCACGCGCTCCTCGTACGCCGCGATGTCAGTCTCGATGGCTTCGTGCTTTTTGGTAGCTGCCTCGACCGCCTGGAGGTCGAATCCGAAATTGTCCTGTGGAAAAGAAATGGGAAAGTTAAGAAAATAAATATGTGAAAGAAATTACTGTTTTACTAGTTTTAACCTTCTAGGACCTGCAATTCATTATTGCAGATTTTTTGTTTTTGTGAATTCATTAAATGTATAA
>NW_015625022.1:0-388 GCF_001515625.1 Sinocyclocheilus rhinocerous
ATAATGTTCTTTTTAGCAGCATCATATGACCCCTTTAAAATTATCCTTCACTTTATCATGCTGGAATAGTAGAAAGTATCATTGCTAATGCAAAAAAAACCCCAAAAAAACGTAGTCTTATTTTTTTTTTAAAGTGTGTTCGTGTGTGTAAATATATATATATGGGTCATTCCTGGGATTCGGTAACATTTCAACTTGGAACATACATTTTTTTTCAACTACATGTGATTAAACATCTAAATACCCCACATCATTAGGCACATATCATATATATATATATATATATATATATGTATATATGACCCTGGACCACAAAACCAGTCTTAAGTAGCACGGGTATACAGGTGCATCTCAATAAATTAGAATGTCGTGGAAAAGTTCATTTATT
>NW_015625022.1:570-663 GCF_001515625.1 Sinocyclocheilus rhinocerous
CTATCTCAACAAATTAGAATATGGTGACATGAATCAGCTAAACTCAACTTCCTGAGCCTTCAAAATGGTCTCTCAGTTTGGTTCACTTGGCTA
>NW_015625023.1:0-1286 GCF_001515625.1 Sinocyclocheilus rhinocerous
TATTAATAATTTTATTAATTGTATTTTTTTTTTACCCTGACAATTAATTTCCATTAAAAAAACATACCATGTATATCATACCATGACATATATACTATAATGCTTTTTACAGTAATCAGTCAGCATCATGTATAAGTACCAATGCTTTATATCATAATAATAATAATAATTAGTTGCATTTTTATAGCGCTTTTCTGGGTACTCAAAGCGCTTATGTACATCATGTACCATCACCACAGTACTTTTTTTTCTGTATTATTGTCTTATTCATGTCCCTAATTGATCTGAAGATCATGAATGTCATTAAGATAATAAGAGTTCAGGAAAGCTGGACACGTGTGTGTGTGTGTGTGTGTGTGTGTGTGTGTGTGTGTCGTCCCAGGGCTGTGATGTTTCTCATCTCGCGTTCTCTGCTCTACCCCGCATCTCTAATTGTTATTAATCTACAGCAATTAAAGTGAGCGTCTTTGCTGTCACGTATCCCCTCCTCTCCTTGACGAGCATGTGCACGTTGAGCGTCTTTGCTGTCACATGTCTCCCCTCCTCTCGTTGACGAGCGTGTACACGGCTGACACGCAGGAGACGCGAACAGGAAGCATCACGGCACTGCGTTTCCTGCCACTGCAGACGCGTTTAGCAAACCCAACAGCAGCCAGATAAAGCTCATATTTGAATAGACCCTGTTATCAAATACATTCATTAAGTTACACGCTCCACTTGATTAATTATATTTAAAGAAATGGTGGGTACTTTGGATCTTTCGTCGCGCAGCGCTAAGGCATGCCATAGATCCCTAATTTCGAGAATAAAAAGGGGCTGAGGGCAGTTTTTTTCCTGTTCTCTCTCTGCCTATTCTGGACAGCCTGCGCGGGTCCCTGAGGGCCCGAACGTATTCAAATGTATCTCCATCAATGAGCACAGTAATTATGAATTCCGCACTAATTAGTGTATACACTACTTCCCTTGCATATTTGATTTCCACTGTGAGATGGTAATAAGGGAAATGCCCATTTTTGTCCTGTCTCATGAAAATTCCAGAATGTGAGAGGGGGAGGGCAGATGGCGAGAGAGAAACGGGGGATGCATTAAATATGAAAAAAGAGAGAGAGAGAAAGGAAGAGAGAGAGAAACATATAATAACCCTTAAAAATATACCATGGGAAACCAGGGTAATACCATAGGTCTTTAGACACTAGCCTGATGATAAAACCATGGTATCACCTTACAGTACATACAGTACCTTACAGTACATAATGTACTCATGTAATGTATTTTATATATATACA
>NW_015625024.1:0-167 GCF_001515625.1 Sinocyclocheilus rhinocerous
CCCAAAATAAAGTATTTTATGTCCAGTAACTGAACTACTTTAACTATTAAAGCTGTAAGTAGTTTTCCATAGGGAAGCTGCAGCTTGAAAGTACCTCTGCTTGATGGGAATCTCACAGAGCTTGAGGAGAGAGAGAGAGAGAGAGAGAGAGAGAGAGAGAGAGAGAA
>NW_015625024.1:396-764 GCF_001515625.1 Sinocyclocheilus rhinocerous
CGCAGAACCCGTTCACCTGCCAGAGCAGAGACCGCACCCATTTTACTAAATGAAGGGAAATGCACAGTATTTCTCCAGTCAGCATCAGAATACAGTGTATAACGCGTGTTGATGTGCAGCCTGTGAGATCTGTGCAAGCGAGGAGCGCAGCTGCCCGATGGATGATAACGTTAATCTGCTCCCCTCCGGGACAGAAGCAGTTAATGCACGTCCAAGCCACACGTTTGAGCATGACTACATAATCCAGCAGTTTAAAAGACATGTACTGGGATAAAAGCAAGCATTAAAGCTGATGTATGTAGCATTTGATTTTCAATATGACCAGACGGCTATATATATATATATATATATATATATATATATATATG
>NW_015625024.1:871-1085 GCF_001515625.1 Sinocyclocheilus rhinocerous
AGTGATCAATTTAATTTCGGTAGACTGAAATCTTTTCTGTCCAGGGTCTGACACACCGACAGATTAAGGATGGACGAGGGGTGAGAGACTAAACAACTGAGTCTGACGTTTCCAATTCCCCATCGAATATTACAACGGCCCATTTTGGCAGCAAATCAATGCACGGGGAATGAGAACGTCTCGGTTACGTATGTAACCCTCGTTCCCTGAAGGA
>NW_015625025.1:0-3424 GCF_001515625.1 Sinocyclocheilus rhinocerous
CCTAAGGGGGCATCATGTGCTTGTCCGCACAGACAACACATCGATTGTCTCCTACATCAATCGGCAGGGGGGTCTGCGTTCGCACACCTTGTACAAGCTGGCGCGCCAGATCCTTCTGTGGGCTCAGGGGAAGCTCCTCTCTCTAAGAGCATCTGGTCTCTCAACTGAGGTTGTTGAGACTATACTCCAGTCCAGAGCTCCCGCCACTAGGAAACAGTACGCCTTGAAGTGGAAACTTTTCGCTTCATGGTGCGGACAGCGACTGCAGGACCCAGTCAACTGCCCAATTGGTACAGTTCTGGAGTTTCTGCAGGAGCGATTCTCCGCAGGGTTATCTCCCTCCACTCTGAAGGTATACGTGGCGGCCTTAGCTGCTTACCACGCCCTTCTGGGTGGTCAATCATTGGGAAGACACCCACTTGTCACTCGTTTCCTCCGTGGCACCCTGAGGCTGAGGCCGGTACAGCGCACTAAGGTGCCCTCATGGGACCTGGCTGTGGTTCTGGAGGGCTTATGCAATGCCCCCTTTGAACCCATAGAAGAAGTTGCGGTCAAGTTGCTCACGCTCAACCATCTTTCTCCTCGCTATTTCTTCACTAAAAAGGATCGGGGATCTTCAGGCACTTTCTGTTTCGTGCCTGGAATTTGCTCCAGGCATGGTTAGGGCATTCCTTTACCCGAGGGCCGGGTATGTCCCTAAGGTGCCCACTTCTTCACCAGGGCCCATAGTACTTCAGGCATTCTGTCCTCCTCCGTACCAGGAAGTAGGCCAAGAAAGGCTTAATCTGCTCTGTCCAGTTCGAGCACTGGACGTTTACGCACACAGAGCTGCCCCGTGGCGTAAGGCAGATCAGCTTTTTGTTTGTTTTGGTCCGCCAAAGAAAGGATCTCCGGCGACCAAGCAGACTATGAGTAGGTGGGTGGTCGAGGCCATCTCACTAGCTTACGAGTCCTCTGGCCTCCCGTCGCCTATGGGGGTCAGAGCGCACTCGACCAGGAGTATGGCGGCCTCCAAGGCTTTCAGCTTTGGTGTGGCCTTGCAGGACATTTGTGCTGCGGCGGGCTGGTCCTCTCCGCACACTTTTGTCCGCTTTTACAACCTAGACCTGGCATCTACCCCAGGTTCCCAAGTTCTCTCTTCGTGATGTGCTCATAGGGTACACACACAGGCAGGGACTTGGTAGTATGGCGCAGTGGGTATTCTCGTTCCCAAAGCGATCTCGACGCAGCTCGAGTTCCTGAAGGGGAATGTCTCTAGGTTACGTATGTAACCATGGTTCCCCGAGGGAACGAGACGCTGCGTCTCTTTGCCATACTCCCTGCATCCCTGCAGGCGCTACTTCATCGAAGCTGGTTTGCGCCCGGCCGGATGCGCTTTTATGCTTTCTGGTGCTGACGTCACCCCGCTCGTGACATCTCGCTGCTCCATTGGACAGATTTGACATGTGCTTCAGAACGCGGTCACGCAAGGGCGTTCCCAAAGCGATCTCGACGCAGCGTCTCGTTCCTTCGGGGAACCATGGTTACATACGTAACCTAGAGACGTTTTTTTTCATGTTTAGCTGTTTCTTTTTGTTCTTTTTTACTTATTTATTTTTTATTTTGCTTCTGGGATACCATGAAAATAAATATTATTTAAATAATTTACCGTTCTGCCAGCTTTGAACTTTGATATTATAACAGTGATTAAGGATTAAAGTTACATATTGACTCAGAGGTATGCAGACGGTTTTTTTTTGTTTGTTTTTTGTCGGGTGCTGTTGCCATGGTGAATCAGAATTTCGCAGGTCCATTGATCATGGTTTTTCATAGTCATGGTGCATGCGCTAAACTCAGAGTCAACCTACTCAATGTCGATTGAACCAACTCAGTTCAGTTGTTCTGATCCCGAAAACTCCCATCTCAGAGTTTCCCATCTCAGGGTAAGTCAACTCAGAGTTCAAGTTTCAACTCAGAGTTTGCTGAACCTCCTTATTGAAACGGGCCCCTGATAACTCAACCCCAGAATAAAATTTTAAAAAGAAACTTTATTTATACATTGTTTTTACATATCAGGGGTGCATTTCCCGATAACATTATAACATTGTAAGCGCTACAAAGACTCTAACAGTATATCTTAACTAATGGTATCTCTTTTCTAGGCGTGTTCCCTGAACTATACCTTAGGAGGTGGCTTAAAGTATACCTTCTTACATGCAACGTTACCAGGTGGCAGTGGTGCTGAACTGGTTGATATCGATGGCTCGAGAATTGATTATTCACTCTGTGCAGGGGCTGCTTCACTGCATTATTTGAGAAAGTGGTGCTCTTTATAAAAGAAGTGTTGATTTTAAGTAAAGGCACAGAACTCTCATGTTAGAACGCAACAAACTTGCGTGAAACTTACGTCAAGGAAGAAAACCAAGAAAGAAAAATATATGCCCAGAGCACCTCCCAGTGGTCACCACATAAATCAAATAAAAGTGCGTTGATTTTAAGTAAAGGCACAGAACTCTTTCATGTTAGAATGCAACAAACTTGCGTGAAACTCACGTCAAGGAAGAAAACCAAAAAAGAAAAATATATGCCCAGAGCACCTCCCAGTGGTCACCACATAAATCAAATAAAAGTGAAAGTGATTGTGGTATTGTGATCCATACTTGGAATTTGTGCTCTGCATTTAACCCATCCAAGTGCACACACACACAGCAGTGAGTAGGGAACACACACACCCAGAGCAGTGGGCAGCCATTTTATCTGCGGTGCCCGGGGAGCAGTTGGGGGTTTGGTGCCATGCTCAAGGGTCTCACCCCAGTTGTAGTATTGAAGGTGGAAGAGAGCACTGGTTACTCACTCCCCCCACCTACAATCCCTGCCGGTACCGAGACTCAAACCCACGTCAGACTCTCTAACCATTAGGCCGTGACTGCCCCCAATCATGGGATCTTATAAAAATAATTGATTCTCAAAAACTAAATCCAACCCTGGATATTAATAAACAGGGTTGATTGCCCAGCAGCCACATCACATTATTGGTGTAAATTACTCATTTCTGTTATTTAATGACTTAATAAAAGCGCAAAACATATAGGCTAATCGACAGCTATGTAGCGTCTGCTTAGGATCATTGAGGGTCATGGGGGCTTTATGTCTTAGAGACTCCTTTTAGCCTTTTGACATTTGCATATAAATTACAGACCTGGCCCCATATTTTACAGTTATATGGGTCTGTACTATATTTTGGGTAAGACTGCACCAGTCCTCCATACCAGCCATAAACATGCAAATGGAACATTAAGGGAGACAAAGAAAACTTCTCCCGCTCAAAAATTCACGCCTGGTATTGGCTATTCCACCCAAAAGGTGGGTGTGGATAGGAACTATCAAAAGTCATTAGCTCAGACTAATCTTGGCTCAAAACCTTTCTTCTTGAGACGGACGCCCT
>NW_015625025.1:3625-9857 GCF_001515625.1 Sinocyclocheilus rhinocerous
CCGGCCGCCTCTGGGGCCTCTGAATCTGAACAAGACATGAGTGCCAGGATCCGAACACCACGCTCCAACATGAAACAAGCAACATAGACAAGAAAGCGCACTCGAAGCCGCGCGTGCACATAAAAACACGACATGAGGGGAGTGTCAGGGCTCTGTCACAAAACCATGAATAAACTAAACCGAAGTGACAGAACCCTGGCACTACCCTCTCACCAAAGGGACCCTCACCTGGCGTCCCTAATGAGGCACACCAAAACAAGACAGGAACATGACAACACAAGACCAACAGACAACACAAGACAGGAAAATCAAAACACAGAGACAAATAAGGGAGGGAGGGAGGGGAGCCAAGCCAGTGACAAAGGAACAACCCAGGAAGTCTTTACAAGGGCCCAGGGAGGGGCAGGAGGGCTGAACCAGGGAGGCTCAGGCAGTTCAGAAGTCCTGGCAGGAGGCCAGAGTGGAGCCGGAGGGATGAACCAGCGAGGCTCCAGCCAAACAGGAACCCAGGACCAGCGAGGCTCCAACAGTTCAGGAGTCCTGGCTGAGGGTCAGGGGTGGAGCCGGAAGGATGGAGCAGTGAGGCTCCAGCAGTTCAGGAGTCCTGGCTGAGGGCCAGGGTGGAGCTGGAGGGACGGACCAGTGATGTTCCAGCAGTTTGGGAATCCTGACTGAGGACCAGGGTGGAGCTGGCTGGGCAGGCAGCAAGGGCGGTGCCTGCATCAAGGACAGAACCAACATCAAGGATGGAACTGGCAAGGCAAGGAGCTTGAGCGGCTCTGGCAGGGCAAGAAGCTTGGGCAGAGCTGCTGGGCAAGGAACTTGGGCGGCGCTGGCAGGACAAGGCAGAGGTGTTCACAAGTCTTTAACTTGGAGTCCGAATCAAGTCTGAAGTCTTTAACCTGGAGTCCGAGTCAAGTCTGAAGTCTTTGGTCACGAGTCCGAGTCGAGTCTCAAGTCATTTGATGGCTTGCTAAAAAAAAATCTCATTCAGAATCCTCATGCATTGAAATCTTCCTATTTACGAAGGTCTGGTCACCTTGACGAAGACAGAGGAGTCGAGAAACTGCTGGGTCCATAGTGTGGTCTAGCCTTCTGTAACAATTAGTCCACTGGAGTTGAGTTGTGATGATGAACCCAAGTGCAGTTTATTTAAACAAAGTGAAAACCAAAATCCAAACAAAAGAAGACTTGACTTGAAACAGACTTGACTTGGCATGGCATGAACAGACTTGACCAGAGACAGACTTAGCATAAATAGCTGCACAACTCACCAACAGCAGGTTACACAATTCAAAGCTAGACAAAGAACAAAGGCAACATGAGGGCTATTCATACCAAACAATACAGGTCACATGACATGAACCAATCAATGAGAAACAAGACACATGACTAGGACAACCAATCAGAACTTGACACATTGAACAGAGGAAGAATACAAAAGGGCAAGGGAAGTGTGACACTAACAGCATAAATCAAATTACAAAATAAAAAACAAGAACATGAAACAAAACCCAAAACAGACCTTACAACTTGCAAGTCACTGATAAATCCCAACCACTAAAGACCCGATATACTTCAGCAAAATAAAATAATTAACTGGTGTGATATAATTTCAAACAAAATAATTCCAAAATGAAGTTGGTTTGGAGTTAATTTCAGGAGTTCAAAACAGCTTGCCAAAGTAAAGTTTCAGGAAAAGTTTGCTCTGGCTGGTAAGCACTTTGTATGTAATAGGTAGGTGTGCTCTGGTGTTCATTACGGTTCATTCACAAAATGCGTCAGCGTCAACGCTTCGCAGAGGACAACAGCAAATCACATTACTTTTCCAGTGTTGTGTGAACGCGATTGGCTAGCATCTGCTCTAGGGTATTTGCATGGGGCGATCTAACTGGCTGACACCTGCGTGACGATTCAAAGTTCACTCAAAGTTCATGTGAAGCGTTGATACTGACATAAGAATAATAACATTTAAATTAATTTCTAGTGTTAAATTCAATAATGCGAGGGCAGTTTCATTCGGCGAACCTACCTTTTGCTGCAATGAATCAGGCCATTCAGGTGGCATCTCTTTGACTCTCTGGGATGAAATTAAGATGTTTGAACCGGGGATCGAGCATACAGGCCACGGTGGGGATGGATTGTGTCAGATCGCCGGAGTCCAGTTTGAACCGTGTTTCCAACTGCTGTCAAACCGTGTTCTTAAAGACACGTACAGCTGTCAAATCGGATGCTTCGACACCCAGAGTGGTGCTGGTCAGGTTGAAAAGGACTGGAAAGATGAAAGACAGTCCTACATGCAACTCGCTACACATTATTTCGGTGGCCTTGGCCAAAGGTTGCAGAACTGGAATCAGCTGTTCCAGCAGCTCCCACTGTGATGCTCTCATGGTGGGTGACTTTTGGACGGATGGCTTGGTTACCGTTTCATCTGCGAGCACAAACTGCACCGCGATCCTTTGCTCGAACAGCCATTGCAGCATTATGTATGTGGAATTCCATCGGACCGCACAGTCATTCTGGAGTTTTTTGGCTCTTATGCCAAGTTGTTCCTGCCATCTTTTCAAAGCACAAGTGGCCACCGCTGAGTGGCGAAAGTGGCTGACAACTCTCCTTGCTGCATCAATAACCTTAGCAACGTCAGGTAAGACTAAGCCACTTTTTATTGGCAGCTGTAGTGTGTGCCCGGTGCAACCCAGATCATTGGGAAACAGTTCACATAGCTCCATGGCTAAGTTCATGTTACTGGCATTATCGTGGACCGTGCAAAACACCTGTATGCCCCATTCCTTGATTATCTCAGACAGACGGTTGGCAATGTTGGCTGCAGTATGTCTTTCTGACATTATAGATGTACACAGCACTCTGGCCTTTAGCTGCCATGTGTTGGTGATATAGTGGGCTGTTACCGTGATGTATGGCTCCATTGTGGAGGATGTCCACAAGTCAGTTGTTAGCGACACGGTCTGGCCTCTCATCTCCTTTGCGATATTTTTACGCGTGGTCTCGTACTGGTGTTTGATTGTGTTCCACAATGTGTTGTAAGATGGAACTTCATAGCCAGGTTCAAAAAAGCGCAGTACTTCTCGAAAACCTTCTCCGTGCACTGCAGCTAATGGTCGAATGTCTTTGACAATGATATTAACCAGTAAATTGGTGATTTGCTTCCGTCTTGTGTCTGTCACAGTAGGACGTTTGGTGAAGTCAATAATTGACTGTGGCTGTGTAGATGATTTGCGTTGTTCCTCACCTAGTTTTAGCGGATGCCTTTTCAGATGAGTGTGCATCACACTTGTACTTTTGTTGTACTTTAGGATGGACTTGCATATTTTGCAAGTGACATTTTTACCAGCTTCATCTTTAGAAAAATATTTCCACACACTTGATATGCCACTGCTGCTTTGCTGAAATGACCCACTGGGTTCCTGATCGGTCCTCGTGTGTAAGGCTGCCATGTTGTTCATGTCAAAATCACATGATCCACGCAGCGCGACTAGTCGACATCAATCAAAAAGCGTCATGGCAGAGCATTAAAGTCGACCAGTCGACTAGTCGACTAGTCTGTGCAACCCCTAGTATGGACAGCAGTCGTTCACAAAGCCCAGGGTCAGTTGTGCTGAATACTATCTTGTCTCGTATCATGAGATCTTCAGTTTCCCCGAATTCACATGTGCGTGCTTTGTTTCTTAACTCTGTGACAAATTTATCTGTGCCTGCTTGCTCAGAAAATGTATGTGCCCAAAATTGATGCCGTTTAAAGACAGTATTCTTTCGCGGGGCACAGTATTTCCGAAAAGCTGTGAGAACCTCTGACAATTTTTTTACGTTATGGATCCTCATATTCAATCACGAACGAGTTATAAATGTCGAGCACCTTTCTCCTATGCAATGCAGCAGCACAGCGATCTGTCTCGACTCAGATTTTTCCATTAGCGCTGAGGCAGTAAGGTACAAATTAAATCTTTGTTCCCACTTAAGCCAATTTTCGACCCACGTTCCCCGTCAGAAATAACGGCGGAGTCTAAGCGTTTCCATTTTGTCCGTCACGTTTAACGTGCCGGGCTTGTTCTGATAATCTGGCGGAGAGGCTTTTTCACCTTTCACTCGCACAGCGGTGATCTTCAGTATTAATAAATGGGTACCTCCGTTTCTGAAACCATGTTGTATCTTTTGTTCAACTCGCTGCTAACAATAATACAGCCATAACAGTTTGCACATGGACTTATTTTTTACTTGTCGCATGAACTCAACTCACCCAGGTACAGAGGACACATGCGCAGTACAAGAGCTCCAGGGTCTTTGGTAATTTCCCATTCCTCCAGCAGGTTCAGGAATGTGTCTTTGATGTATTCCCTAACTGTACATTACTCTTGTATTTAAAACAAGCTGCCTTCTGTTCCATTCATTGTCAATAAAATGGCATGTTAGGCTCATCATTGACTTTGTTGATCCGGACCAACAATATGTTGTAAAGTAGAATGAGAAGCCAGCATTCTCCATCTGGATTAGGTTTTTTATCTTGCTTACAACCCTATAGTAGAATTCTGGCATCTTCTCAGTGTGGTAATACATCTCACTTTTTAGTCCATATCATGGTTCTGCCATATCCATGAGTCGCTTAGAGCCAGCGTCAGAGACCATTGTGAAAGGTTGGTTGTCAGTAATTATCATTTCTGTGATCAGTTTGTCCATATGTTTTGATCTGTCATCCAGATTTGTCAATTTTTTTGTTTCTGAAACATGTCATGTATTGTTGGCTGACATGAGGATGTTGCCTTCTGCTCAGAATCAGGTTCGCTTGTTTGTGCAGATTTATACAAGTCATTGTGATGAATCCTAAGATGGGACCACAGGTAGGGCTGGGCAATATGACCCAAAATCAAAACCTCGTTTAATTGAACATTTTACCTCGATTATGATTGATGAACAATTTATTTTTTTCTTACAGTTTTTATTTTTATTTTGCCCTTATATTTTCAGTGACAAGGTTTGTACTTTAAATACTGTTGTCAACTATTAAATGTTGGATAATTTTTTTAATGAAAGAGTGCATTCTGATTTTAAAATAAGAGAAACACTGACTATTTATGGTTATTTACTGAACATTTTAAACAACTGGAATCAAAGCACAAGGAGCATTGCTTAAAATGAATCTGAGGCATGTAACAATGTTTCCTTCTGAACTAAAAGCTCGCTCTGATGGATCGCTAGTGGCTGGCACGCAGAGATACTTTTGTGCAAACTTACTTAGAGTAGGAAAGTGGTCATGATGCTTTCTCTACCATTCCAGTGGATTTTCTTCGCTATCCAGCATGTGGGACACCAAGTAACTGCTCAGCTCTGCTTCTAGTCTCTGCTGAAGTAACAAAGTGGGTAAAGCTGCCTCACTTCACTTTGAAAAAACTTCTTAGAGACCTCTTTAGCTTCTTTGCTTCTGATGAATTTGTAGAGGGCTCTGTACTCTCTGTGGGACTTTCCCTGGGACTTGCAGCTGCTGACTCCATCTGTTTTCACTTTCTCCTGAATGGTGGGGACATGGTGCACAGAAATGTATGCCGTTTTAAATCTGGGATCAACAAAACTGACTGTGTCTAGCACAGGTGGGACTTTCAAGTCACAAGCAAGTCTCAAGTCAAATCACAAGTCCTCAAAGAGTTAAAGTTAATGAGGTAATTAAGTGACTAATTGAATGATGATTGTGCATTAGTGATGAACACCTGCTGTTAACAATCAACATCATTGAAGAAAAGAGAAACACAAGAACTACAACTGACTTCAGCCACAGCCTTGGATGAAATCAACTGAAAAAAAAAAAACACGATGCCACCATAATTGTGGTCAAGGTTTGCTTTAGTTGGTCTCTTGACCTTTTTACTAATTTGCTAATACCCTTTTAAAACATTTGTGCATTGCTGAATCAAACCTTGAAGCAGCAGATTAATTTACACTTTCTGCTTATAACTCATGACTGAACAGACAGGAAGCGGTCTCGTTTTGGTTTATTGACTGACATTCAGCCATTACTGAACAGCAAAAAAAAAAAGTCCTATTAAACAAATTCCACCGTAATGATTCAGTGTTGGAAAGAAAAAAAAAGAAAGGCATTGTCTCAGGCTTTTAGACATGAACACTTATCATATGATCCTCAACAGTGGTGACAATAATTTGTCATACTGCAGTGCATGATGGGAGTTTTTACTATGGTGTTACCCAGCATGCATTGCAGCATGAA
>NW_015625025.1:12745-16875 GCF_001515625.1 Sinocyclocheilus rhinocerous
GCCAAAGGTTGCAGAACTGGAATCAGCTGTTCCAGCAGCTCCCACTGTGATGCTCTCATGGCGAGTGACTTTTGGACGGATGGCTTGGTTACCGTTTCATCTGCGAGCACAGACTGCACCGCGATCCTTTGCTCGAACAGCCATTGCAGCATTATGTATGTGGAATTCCATCGGACCGCACAGTCATTCTGGAGTTTTTTGGCTCTTATGCCAAGTTGTTCCTGCCATCTTTTCAAAGCACAAGTGGCCACCGCTGAGTGGCGAAAGTGGCTGACAACTCTCCTTGCTGCATCAATAACCTTAGCAACGTCAGGTAAGACTAAGCCACTTTTTATTGCCAGCTGTAGTGTGTGCCCGGTGCAACCCAGATCATTGGGAAACAGTTCACATAGCTCCATGGCTAAGTTCATGTTACTGGCATTATCGTGGACCGTGCAAAACACCTGTATGCCCCATTCCTTGATTATCTCAGACAGACGGTTGGCAATGTTGGCTGCAGTATGTCTTTCTGACATTATAGATGTACACAGCACTCTGGCCTTTAGCTGCCATGTGTTGGTGATATAGTGGGCTGTTACCGTGATGTATGGCTCCATTGTGGAGGATGTCCACAAGTCAGTTGTTAGCGACACGGTTTGGCCTCTCATCTCCTTTGCGATATTTTTACACGTGGTCTCGTACTGGTGTTTGATTGTGTTCCACAATGCGTTGTAAGATGGAACTTCGTAGCCAGGTTCAAAAAAGCGCAGTACTTCTCGAAAACCTTCTCCGTGCACTGCAGCTAATGGTCGAATGTCTTTGACAATGATATTAACCAGTAAATTGGTGATTTGCTTCCGTCTTGTGTCTGTCACAGTAGGACGTTTGGTGAAGTCAATAATTGACTGTGGCTGTGTAGATGATTTGCGTTGTTCCTCACCTAGCTTTAGCGGATGCCTTTTCAGATGAGTGTGCATCACACTTGTACTTTTGTTGTACTTCAGGACGGACTTGCATATTTTGCAAGTGACATTTTTACCAGCTTCATCTTTAGAACAATATTTCCACACACTTGATATGCCACTGCTGCTTTGCTGAAATGACCCACCGGGTTCCTGATCGGTCCTCGTGTGTAAGGCTGCCATGTTGTTCATGTCAAAATCACATGATCCACACAGCGTGACTAGTTGACATCAATCAAAAAGCATCATGGCAGAGCATTAAAGTCGACTAGTCTGTGCAACCCCTAATACCCAGTGGTGAAATGTAACATTTAATATTTGTCCCCTAGGTGGTGGTGTTCCGTGGTTTTGCCTCGCTTTCAGAGCGAGTGTCAGGTACAGGTGTGGAGTGTTACCTGTGATTGGCGTTTGGGTTTAAAAGATGGAGATTCAGAGAGCAGTGTGTTCTGGAATAGGCCACTGTTCATCTTCCGTCTCCAGCCCTGGATTGTTTTCTTTTTGTTGCTTTATTATACTTAATTTTTGTATTATTTGATTTATTCTTGATTAAATGTTTATTTGTTAAACTTAGTCTTCTGTGTGGCCTCCCCTTTTGGTAATGTTACTTCACTCAGAGCCAGGTGGTTGTAACAAATACTACTACTTTACAGAACTTACAGTAAGTATTTTTAGGAGTATCTGTACTTTACGAGAGTTTTTATATTTCAGGCAACTTTTAATTTTACTCCACTACATTTTCCTAATTAAAATGTATGCTTTTACTCCAATACATTTCCCCGAAGCATATTCGTTACTTACTACAAAATAGTCAGATTACATAGTTCTGTGCGGGTTGTAATCTAAAGCGTTACCAATTTTCTTTGTCCTGAAAATTTTAAATTTCCGAACCTTCAGATGGATGCAGACAATGATTTTTGCCATAGAGGAGATCAACAGAAATAGACGACTACTAGCCAACTTATCTCTGGGTTATAAAATGTATGATTCATGCAGTACTCATTTCCACGCCCTCCGCATTGCCTTGGCCCTGATGAATGGGAATAAAGAGGGCACAGGCATTTCAGAGTGCCGAGGCAGGGTGCCTGTCGTCATTGGTGATGGAAGATACACATTATCCCTAGTGGTTGCACGCTTTCTGGGTGTTTTTTCATGTTCCACAGGTGAGTTGTGCATTTTTTATGTGCTTGTGGAGGTGCATTCATGTCTTTGAGTTGTATACACTATGCTCTTTCCTCTCTTGCCCTCTCCCTAGGTAAGCTACTTCTCCAGCTGTGCATGTGACTTTTTCCAAGTGGATGCTCTTGCACAGCTGGTGCGACACTTTGGTTGGAGCTGGATAGGCACATTCGCAGGGGATGATGCTTATGGCCGTGGTGTTGCTCAATTTTTTTAATGATGAGGTGACCAAACTAGGTGCATGTATTGCTTTTTATGAAATTATCCCAAAAAACATGACCAAACAGAAATGTTCAGGATTGTACAGTGGATCCGTGAGTCAGGAACCCGTGTGGTGCTGGTCTTTGTTTTAGAGCAAGATGCAAGAGCTCTCTTCTGGGAGGCCCTTCGGCAAAACCTCACTGATATTCAATGGTTGGCCAGCAAGGCCTGGTTAACAGCAGCCGTCCTATCCACTCCTGAATTCCACTCCATCCTGCAGGGCTCTATGAGTTATGCCATCCAAAGGGCTGATATCCCCGGCCTGCAGCTGTCAGGGTTGGGGATGAAGGGATGAGGCGAGGACTACCAAAACCAAAACTACCCTGTAGGGGAAAACAGGCTGGCAACCAGGCTTGGCAAGGCTGGACAGGACAAGGCAGACAGGACACGACAGGATACATGCAATGTTCGACAACCCCAGGACTGCAAACACAAGGAGAATAAATAGGGAGCAAATAAGGAGGGTAACGAGGGAAGACAGGTGGGGCAAATAAACCAATAATCACGTAACAAGATGGGTGGGGTCAAGACAATTGACACGTGATTTATTAGTCTATTAAAACTCAAAATTCAAGGCATTCTAAATTGTAGAAGGCAAAAATGCTTCTGTATGCTTTTTATATTTATATAATTTAATAAAGTTAACTTAATATCACACAAAGAGTACCATCTGCAGATATCAGCATAACAAATTTAATAATCATTTTATATAAGTTCAGTAAAGTTAGCAAGTGACTTACATTTTAGACATAATATTGCTTGTTTTTGCTCAATTTTGCCAACGAAAATAGTTCCAAACAAAGATCACAGCACTGTTTTGCGTCTTTGAGCAATGGTGGTTACTTATTGAATGAATCAGCTTTTTGAACGAATCGGTTGAATAAATGATTCAGTGATTCACTCATTAACACAGTCAAATGCTTTGTTCCTGAATGAATCAGCCGTTTGAATGAATCGGTTGAATCTCAATGACTTAGTCACTTGCTTTGTTGAATTAAAAATTCAACAAAGTTTTAAATTCACATTTCAACTTTTTTTTTTCATGTTTTTAAATCATTTCAAATATCAGTATTCAACGTTTTACCGACCTCCCTCAAAAAAAACAACAACAAAAAAAAATCTACTATAAGGGGTCAAAGTAGAACTTTAATAAAATATAAAAGTAAATAAATAAATTGTAATTAAACTGTATTATTTATAAATTACAATTGTAGCTCTAGACAGTTAACTATGGCTATGATTTTATTAGTACAGTTGTCTGATTGATTTTATGGTCTCAAGCATTCAGAAATCACAAAATAAAATTAAGCAGTTTTACTTCGATAACCATGGTTCATTTTGGTAAGGGTTGTGATGTCCACATGTTTTTGTTGAAGAAATTAAAGAGACTGTAGCATTTCTAATTGCAAAAAGGTGGCCAAAAATAAAAAATTAAGTGGATATTTGAATTAAATGCTTGGTCAATATTAAACATGGATTTGATCGTCCTGTAAGTGTAACAACAGCAATTATCAGGCCTTTGGTGCCCTGTGCAGGCATTTGTAATAATGCAAATTGTTTATTTTGTATTACATTATGCATTTTAACAGTGTTATTCAATGAAACCATATTTGAACCATAGGCCTATACCGTATATTGCCTCGTAGTTTTTATATAATACATTTTAAGTCATGAAAACTAGAATAATAAGTCAGATGTGTTGTTGTTGGTGGTGAAATTATTACCGACATTAAAACACGTTACTAACGTCAA
>NW_015625025.1:19438-24263 GCF_001515625.1 Sinocyclocheilus rhinocerous
ACTGCGTACTCTGCGTATAGGGAGCGGCGGTACTGCCTGTGTATCATCGGCATAAAAATGGTAAGGAATATTATGTTTTTGAAAAATCAAACCCAAAGGGAGAAAATAGAGAGAAAACAAAAGTGGGCCCAAAATTGATCCCTGAGGTACACCACAAGTTAATGGTGCAGATGAAGAAGAAATATTACCAACCTCCACTGAAAATGTTCTATCACAGAGATAGGATTTAAACCAATTCAATGCAGTACCTTGAATTCCTATACAATTTCTCAACCTTTCAAGTAAGATAGCATGGTCAATGGTGTTGAAAGCAGCACTGAGATCCAGAAGCACCAAAATTGCAGAGTTACCTGAATCCATAGCTACAGAAGATCATTTCAAGACCTTCAGCAAAGCTGACTCTGTACTATAATGTTGTCTAAAGCCCGACTTAAACTTATCTAACAGGTTATGCTCACTTAAAAATGCAGTCAGTTGATGGAAGACAACCTTTTCCATTATTTTCAACAAAAATGGTAATTTTGAAATGGGGCGATAGTTATCCAAAATATAATGACCTAAAGTGACTTTTTTGAAGAGGATTCACTACTGCATGTTTCAGACTTGGTGGAACAGTGCCTTGAACTAGGCTACTATTTATTATTGTTAAAACAAAAAAGGTTCAACAACATCCAGCACTTCCACAGAAAGACGAGGAGGCACCACATCCAAGGAGCAGGAGGAAAGCTTTATTTTATGGAAAATGTCCACAAGAAAGAAAGAAGAAATGGGCTCAAACTCGGTTAAATAGACTGAACATTGGTCTATGACAGTAGAATTCACATCAACTTTGGTAATGCAAGATCGAATAGTATTAATTTTATCAACAAAAAAACTCCAAAACATTTTCACAAATTGCGGGTGTAGAACCAGGAAAAGAAAGCACAGTGGGATTTAAAACATTATGTATTGTACTAAACAGAGTCTTTGGGCTGTGTCCATGCTTTGCTATCAAGTTAGAAAAATATTTTCCCTAGCAGCCTTAAGCTAGGAGATATAGTGACGTGACATGTGGCCAAGTATGGTAACCCATACTAGGAATTAGTGCTCTGCATTTAACCCATCCAAAGTGCACACACACAGCAGTGAACACACACCCGGAGCAGTGGGCAGCCATTTTTTTTTTTGCTGGGTTACGAGTCCGACTCTCTAACCATTAGGCCACGGCTTCCCCCATATGACTAAGCAGTTGTCACTTGTTAAAAGGAATGCTGCAGCAGGGTCATAAAACCTAGAGGGTCTGTTAGCTAAGCTAGCAGGGACACATCAAACACCTCAAGGTACATAAACGGAGACACTAGGAAGTGTTTCTAGTCTTCTCAGGGGCCTTTAGCATAATGAATGGTAACTGTAACTTATGTAATAGGCCTGGTGCTGAGGAGTAAGGAGGGGTATAGCAGAGACAGGAATTATGGCTACTAATAACCTGTACGGCTCATTAAGGATACAACAGTTGCTAGAACTGCTATAATCCTATACCTTGAGGGAAGATGGAGATGGTTATTCACTGTATATTGTAAGGAAACTTACTGTATATCATTTAACAGGTTTTTACTGTGGCATTTGTACAGTCTTTTACCATTAAAATCACGATAATTTTTTACAGTGTGAGGAGTAAGGAGGGGTAGAACAGAGACATGAATTAGGGCTACTAATAACCTGTACAGCTCATTAATGAGACAACAGTTGCTAGAACTGCTATAATCCTATACCGGGAGGGAAGATGGTGATGGTCAAACAAACTAAAATAAGGTAAAAGTAAAACGAAAAGGTCCTGATAGCTGTAGGGAACTAAAAGGAAAAATAAATAAATTTATTTAATTAAATCTCAGATTTAATTAAAATCAACTTAGCTGAATTAGTACATTCAAGCTAAACAAAGGTAAATTAATTAAATAAAATCAAAGAGAAGTAGAATAAAGTAAAAATAAAAATAACACAAATAAAACCAAAGTATGTGGGGAGGGACCGACCTAATTGAATCCAAACAGAAGGTGACAACACAAACAGGAAGTGAAACCAGGAGTGAGGGGTAGAAAGAGGAGTGGTATGAAAGTTACACTTTACACTCACCATCTAAGTGTTAAGGCAAGGCAAGTTTATTTATATAGCACATTTCGTACACAATGGTAATTCAAAGTGCTTTACATAAAAGTAAGTAAATAATAAAAAAAAAATAATCACAAGAATAAAAGGAATTTTAAAAACTTTGAAAATTATTTAAAAATTGATTTAAAACGAATTTAAGACAGTTAAAAATAGAAAATGATTATACATACATAAAATACAGTGCAATCAGTTCGGACGTAGCACAGTGCTCATTCAATAAATGCACAGCTAAACAGTTGAGTTTTGAGTCTGGATTTAAATGTGGCTAATGTTTTAGCACATCTGATCTCTTCTGGAAGCTGATTCCAACTGCGGGCGGCAAAATAGCTAAAAGCAAATTCCCCTTGTTCTGTTGGAACCCTTCGTATTTCTAACTGACTCTGTCCTAATGATCTGAGTGATCTGTTAGGTTTATATTCAGTGAGCATATCTGCAATGTATTTAGGTCCTAGGCCATTGAGTGATTTATAAACAAGTAGAAGTACTTTAAAATCAATCCTAAATGTAGCTGGAAGCCAGTGTAAGGACCTAAGGACTGGAGTGATATGCTCAGATTTTCTGGTTCTAGTCAGAATCCTGGCAGCAGCATTCTGGATGAGCTGCAGCTGTCTAGTGGTCTTCTTGGGAAGGCCGGTGAGGAGACCATTACAGTAGTCTACCCTGCTGGTAATAAAGGCATGAACAAGTTTCTCCAAGTCTTGACTGGAAACAAAACATCTAATTATTGCAATGTTTTTGAGATGATAGTATGCTGATTTAGTTACTGCTTTGACATGACTACTGAAACTAAGGTATGTCTCCAGAAATCACACCAAGATTCTTGACTTGATTTTTAGTTGTTTGACACCTAGAGTCAGGGTATGCATTCACCTTGAGAACTTCATCTTTGTTTCCAAATGCAATGACTTAAGTTTTCTCCTTGTTTAACTGAAGAAACTTTTGGCACATCCAACTGTTAATTTCATCAATGCATTGACAGAGGGAGTCAATGCGGCTGTAGTCATTTGGCGATAAGGCTAGGTAAATCTGGGTATCATCAGCATAGCTGGGATAGGCAATTTGGTTCTTTCTCATTATTTGACTTAGTGGGAGCATATACAGGCTAAACAAGAGCGGTGCAAGAATTGAGCCTTGTGGGACTCCGCATGTCATGGACGTCCACTTAGACGTATACTCTCCTATACTCACATAATAACCTCTCCCTTCTAAGTATGACCTGAACCATTTGAGTACCATCCCAGAAAGCCCGACCAAGTTTTCCAGTCTCTCTAGTAGTATGTTATGATCGACAGTGTCAAACGCAGCACTGAGATCTAGTAGTACCAGCACTGAAATTTTGCCAGATTCAGAATTTAAGCGAATATCATTTATTATCTTAATGAGCGCTGTCTCTGTGCTGTGATGCGGTCGAAAACCAGATTGAAAATTGTCCAGGTATCCATTTGAGTTTAAGTATTTGTTCAGCTGATTAAAGACTACCTTTTCAATAATCTTTCCTATAAAAGGAAGGTTTGATATTGGTCTATAGTTGCTCAATATGGTGTTATCAAGATTGCTCTTTTTCAGAAGGGGTTTAACAACTGCAGTTTTCAGGGAGTCTGGAAAAGTCCCAGAAAGAAGTGAGGCGTTCACCACTTCTAAGAGATCTGCTTCTGTGGTCAGAAACCAGATTGAAAATTGTCCTGGTATTCATTTGAGTTTAAGTATTTGTTCAGCTGATTAAAAACTAAATTTTCAATAATCTTGCCTATAAAAAGAAAGATTTGATATTGGTCTATAATTGCACAAAATGGTGTTATCAAGATTGCTCTTTTTCAGAAGGGGCTTAAACTTAAGCTCTGGGGCGTTTTTTGGTATTTTCGCCTAAATTTGACATACTCAAATTCAAATGTTTACCCTACACGCATACAATGGAGGAAATAAAAGAAAATGGTTTCATTGTAATTTTTGCATATACACGTGTCATTTTGAGTTTCCTTTGCAAAAACAGGCTTTATAAAACACATTACCCCCAGAATTCTATTTTACTATGTGCCATAAGCACTTTTCTTGATTATTGATTGCATTAGGTTTCATTTTTATGTTTTTCTAAGTAGTAATATACACAATGGCATAAGCAAATTGGACCAAATTTCACATTTTGTGTTTTCTACAATCAGTTTTATTCTTTCAGGATACACAAGACCTGTAATATATTATAAAAAATATCTAGAATAGAATCCACATCCTCAAGCTTGATATCATTCCATGTAACCTCCTAGCAATTTCCCAAGAATACCCTATAGCAGGGATCCTCAAATCTGGCCCACGAGATCCACTTTCCTGCAGAGTTTAGCTCTAACCCTAATCAAACACACCTGAGCATACTAATCAGTGTCTTCAGGATCATTAGAAAATCACAGGTAGGTGAGTTTGATCAGGGTTGGAGCTAAACTCTGCAGCGCATTGGCCCTCCAGGGCAAGATTTGAGGAACCCTGGTATATACTGATTCAGAGCATCTCCTCACTTCATCAGCTGAGCCATCCCTGTATCCAGCCTCTTCCTGCCAACATCTTTGCATCCCTGGACCAGAGCTGAGCTAATCCGATAGCCACGGCTGCTATGACCTTCAGAGCGTGAAACAAACAAATAAATGATCATTCACACAGCACTGTAATAATCCATGTATATTTACTG
>NW_015625025.1:24332-24605 GCF_001515625.1 Sinocyclocheilus rhinocerous
ACAAAAAAAACATAGGCGCTTTTTGATTTTAAAAAATATTATTTTTTTTGAAAGTCTGTAATTCAGGTTCTATTAGGTCCAGCTCTTTGCGATTTACTTTGTTTGATGCAACTAGATGCCAAAATGTACCAGAAAAAAAGAATCTTTCAAATAACAGCTTCTAAACAGGAGTTATTGCATTATTAGTGAAGCGAGTAAAATTTTCCTTTTTTGCATATACACGTGTCATTTTGAGTTTCCTTTGCAAAAACAGGCTTTATAAAACACATTACC
>NW_015625025.1:24633-28097 GCF_001515625.1 Sinocyclocheilus rhinocerous
CCTCTTCCTGCCAACATCTTTGCATCCCTGGACCAGAGCTGAGCTAATCCGATAGCCACGGCTGCTATGACCTTCAGAGCGTGAAACAAACAAATAAATGATCATTCACACAGCGCTGTAATAATCCATGTATATTTACTGAAATGCATCATGTACAGTCCTTTTCTGTCAATAAACAGTTTTATCAGATTGTTAGCTGTGCTATCACGTTTCAAAATAAAGATTCAAAGATCACAAACGGAGAAAACACCCTGATAAAGCCTCACCAGACACGCGTTCATTCCTCTCCACGGCGCCGCTGAACGTTCTTCATCATATACAACTTGTAATATGATTATCATAGATTGATATTCTCCGAGCCACAGATGTGGTAGCCTTTCCGCGAGCCATCGCCTTCAAAACAGTCCAAACCTACACTTCCCAAACACTACACCCACAGCTTGCAGAGCTATCCTGGACAGTGTTGCCAGATTGGAAATGTCCAAGTATCGTACCAGAAGTTCAAAATCATCGTATTTGGAAGAAAATTATCGTACACGAGTCAAACGTTCAGAATACAGCTATTTATCTAGATGTTACAGTTATTTATCCTTTTCAGCACTCATTTTCAATACTTTATTGCTAAACTATCGACCTCAGCTTTGGAAAAAAAAATCTGATCTAAGTGCAGCAGGAACGTTAACTTGTGCTCGTGAGAGAGAGTCATTCTCCATGATGGTTGGTCGAGAAGATGTGAGATGAGAAAAATATATAAAATACACATTCTTCTGAAAAATTATTCGCAATCGTTAGGCGGAAATTCGTGTGTAGGACGAATAAATTTCTAAGCTTAATTTTACTTTAAACCTAAAAATTGATGGTATTCTTTGTAAAGAAGACACTCCAAGCTTTCAAATGAACCCATATATGGGCTGATACCATATAAGGAAGGCTATGTAAATGAAGCATAAACATTTTTTATGCTTTTTTTAAATAAATTTTTTAACACCCGTATCCGGGTCCGCGGAGTTTAAACTCCTCAATAAGCAACAGTTCGCGCAAAGAATTATAATCGGTAGCCTTGCATGCTTTCATCCATCTATCGAATGATACACACTTTTCCTGAACAAATTCAACGTACGTTTGAGAAGCAGATTTTTTTAGTCACTCGGAAACGTTGTCTATAGTGCTCCGGCACCAACTCGTACGCATGAAGGATAGCATTCTTTACTGCCTCATACTGAACGCTTTTCTCCAAAGATAATGATGCGCACACTTCCTGCGCTTTCCCAGTGAGCTTACACTGCAGCATCAAAGACCAGGACTCGCGTGGCCATTTTAAAGCCATAGCTATACGCTCAAAAGCCTGAAAGTATGCTTCAACCTCTTTCTCTCGAAAAGGCAGCACTAAGGCGATATTCTTTGCCACATTAAACGGAACTGCTGACGGAGAATCACTCGATACAGACGTCGACGCAGACACAGGATTATTACCAAAATCAGTAGAAACAGCAACAGAGTTCACATTACCAATATTAGAATCTACATACGGCCTATTTTCTAACCCGATCTCTTCTGATTTTACCTGTAATTCTAAAGTCGTAACTGAATTCTAGTATCTGCCTTGATACGAAATTTTTCCAACTGATGTTGCAACTCATCTCTTCGTGCTTGAACTTTATCCTGGGCATCCCACTGCAGACGAGCTAACCGCACCTTCAAGCGAGCTTCTACCTGGGACGTTGGTGATATATCAGTAGAACGTGACAAAGGCTCAAATTTTGGCATAGACAGCGATGACCTTACCTCGCGGGCATCTAACGGAGTAACAAGACCTACTGGAGACTCGATAGCAGCGACTGATGGTTCCCCCTGCTCTATTACTTCACCATCAGGTAACACCCCTTTTTCAATAAGACCAGCCAGCAAACAAGCCCCTACATCTTTTTTAAGTAATGTTCTAGAAACAAATCTCATAATACTGAGCAATAACAAACAAATTATCCTTTCGACAGTTGTCCAATTTTTCAACACTTGGTTGCTTTATAAAGTCATCCAAATCAAACGTTGCCATTACTTACCACTGCATTTCCATAAGAACCAAACAAGCACACCCCGGACCTAACTTCTTACCCACAAGACTAACTACAACCTTCCTAGTCTTCAGAGGGTTACCAGTTAAGAGATAAATCTCTTCCCCGGAGTACCTCCAAAAATAATAAACTAAAACAAAAAACCCAAAACAACAAACAATAATCTGATGGAAGGTCCGGCGCTAAACACAGCCAGCTGGATTACTCTAACTAACCGGTGCGTTAACTTACTTCATCCCTACAACGCAGTCTAATTATCAGGACGAGCCTCCATTTTATGTTACGACCTCTCATTTAAATGGCTCGAAGGAAAAGAGAGAGATTATGTAACATAAACAAGAATGAGTACGATGTAACTGTTCAAGACTATTTATTCACTCACTCGACATACTACATCAGTGATCCTCAAATCTGGCTCGCGAGATCCACTTTCCTGCAGAGTTTAGCTCCAACCCTATAATCAAACGAACCTACCTGTGATTTTCTAATGATCCTGAAGACATTGATTCGCAAACTCAGGTGTGTTTGATTAGGGTAGAGCTAAACTCTGCAGGAAAGTGGATCTCGCGAGCCAGATTTGAGGATCACTGTACTACATTGACAAACTTATCAACCAAGTAAGACCTTAACATAAAGGACAACAACTAACAAGAAAGAGACAAAATAATGCAAACAGACACTGTTTGCTGGCTGGTCCACAAGAACCTGTTGTCTCTGCTTTTCTCCTCCTCGCTGGCGTCTTATAACTACTATCTCAATTAATCAGCCTCTCAACAATGACCAGGTGCGTCCACCTAAGAGAGAGAGAGAGCGCGAGAGAAAGAGAATGCGTACACGCTCGTAGAGATAAAACGACGCCAAGAAAAACAAGGGAGGGGCAACAAAAAGTAAACAGAAACACAAATCAAGCCACCGACCGTAACACATAGGTTTGTATTAACGTCTTACACATGCATACCAGCTTCTGATAAACTCAGATAAACTATAGCTTGAATGTGCCTTCCTACGAGCAGTAGAAAGTTTTCAGTGCTATAATTTGTTTAAATCATACGAAAAGAAACTAACCTAATTTTAGCGAAGAAATCCTAATTTCTGTTGTTAGCAGAGCGTAAGCCTTATCTGACGAAGAAATCTCAGATTAGCAGCACATATAAATGGTACCTGAATAAATTAATCTGTTATTGGGCGAATAAATCCCCACTTTCAGTTTTAAATGCATAAGTCTTAAGTCTGACGAAGAAATCTCAGATTAGCGGCATGAATTAATCTGCGCGGCGAAGAAATCCCACTGGCAGTGATATTAAAACTGGGCGACGAAGAAATCTCGCTGCAGTATATTTACTTTTAATAGTGATTTGAGCGATGTTCCTCATCTCCCTAAATTAAGGCCTT
>NW_015625025.1:28234-29105 GCF_001515625.1 Sinocyclocheilus rhinocerous
GGTACCAGAATAAATTAATCTGTTATTGGGCGAATAAATCCCCACTTTCAGTTTTAAATGCATAAGTCTTAAGTCTGACGAAGAAATCTCAGATTAGCGGCATGAATTAATCTGCGCGGCGAAGAAATCCCACTGGCAGTGATATTAAAACTGGGCGACGAAGAAATCTCGCTGCAGTATATTTACTTTTAATAGTGATTTGAGCGATGTTCCTCATCTCCCTAAATTAAGGCCTTCTTATATCTATCGCGTATCATTGTAGTCATTAAAGTGATGAAATTGAATAGCGAATTAATGGTGTAATTCTAGCCTAGCTAACTAGAAATTCACCATTGTCTGTGAAGTGAATTTGCTGTTTTGATTTGTGAATGAAGTTGCATGCGATATGTCATAACTGACACGCTTAAGTTTCCCATGCATATTTACAGCAGCGCAAGTTCTGCTCCACTTGCGCGTGTTGTAAGCTTGCGTCTGTCTCTTAGTAACGTCTGACCCCGGGAGGTGCGAGCAGGCTCTTCCGGCTCAATCTGATAACAGCACACGCGTCACAGACCTTTGTGTAAACAAAGAACTGCGTGTAGCCAACGCTAACTCTTTAGCAACCATACAGGCACATGAGCTAAGCCCTTTACCTCAACTGCCACAAGGATCTGTCCTAGGTCCTCTGCTATTTTCGATATACATGTTGCCCCTTGGTAATATTATTAGAAAATACGGGATTAGTTTCCACTGTTATGCTGATGATACTCAACTATATATCTCAACAAGACCTGATGAAACTTCTAAATTATCTAAGCTAACAGAATGTGTTAAAAATGTAAAAGATTGGATAACCAATAATTTTATCCTATTAAATTCGGATAAGACTTAT
>NW_015625025.1:29152-40408 GCF_001515625.1 Sinocyclocheilus rhinocerous
CATTAGCGTTTCCATTCCCGCCTATTTCTTTTTTTTTTTTTTTTTTCTTCTCTCTCTCTTGCTCCGTTTTTTCACAAGTTCATCAAACAACTGTGGAAAGTAAGAATCATTCATCAATCACGGTGAGTAATGGCTTCTTCTCCTGCTATTGTTGCTATCACCGCTTGCCACATGTATAGTTTATCTCTCTCATACGGCGAGGAAAATAGATAGGCTGACAGAAAAGATTTCAGAATTAGAGACACGCATCCAAACTTTAATTGAGGACAGTAAGAATGTGAGGGCTCTAGATACGACTTTGGATGCGACTAGCTCAGGGAGTCCAGTACATTGTTCGGTTCCGGTTACAATGCCTCTGCAGCAGGACGACTGGGTGACTGTGAGGCGGCATAGTCGCGAGTCAAAATACCGCTCTACCGTTCCGATCAAAACATTAAACAGGTTCTCCCCACTCAGTGACACACCCACTGAGAAACCTGCGTTTTAAGTAGTGTAGTGTGAACTAGGCTTAACTGTCTTACTATGACAGCTGTCAGTGTGAAAACCTTGTCCCAAGATGTTTTTGATAAATTGTGGACACAGAAGGACCACCATTAAAGTGGGTCTTAAATATGCCATGGAGGGATATATAAACGATTTTAAAATAAATATGGTGGGTAACAAGATTAATTTGGAAGCGAGGGTTTACAGATCACGAGGCAAGCAGGAGAAACCTCATTTCGGTCGTTACGATCGCAGATGACAACATCCAGGATTTATGTACCGCAGGGTAAGATTTAATTAGTTTACATTTAACCTGTTTAATATGGAGAGGCACTGAAATGTGGACCTTTGTTTATGCGTTTTTGACCTACACTATACATGGCGTGAGAACAGTTAGCTATTTAGGTTTGTACATTAGCATCTCACTAACTTTAACGTTAGCTAGTTTTAGCCAGAGATACTTTGCTGAAGCACAAGACGACATTGACGTTCTGCTTGAGCAGATGAAAATTGTAACTGAGAGTATGACAACCAAAAAATGGACGTTTTCATCTTCATTGGGATTGGGGTCGAATGTTTAGGGACATTTTGCTCAGTTTTGTTTGGGTTTCGGAAATGGAATAAAATAAATTCCATTGCCCATCCTCTCAGGATGCCTGCAATCAGTGTTACAAATACAACAGGCAATTTTTAACAATCTGTAGAGCTACACATTTCGTTCAGTGGACTAGTTTTAACAAATCACCATTTGCATTTTCAAACACAAATGCTGAGTGTGCCCACAATGGACCCCACAATTCAACAGACTTGGCAAGATGTGTAAGGAGATGCACATTAAATGTCTCTCTTATGACTTTCATAATGTTGGGGCTTCCAATGTAGTATGGTTGGTCACTATTATTCAGAAGAAGCTCTGTGAGCTGTCTAATGACACCAAGTAAGACCGCATGCATGTAGTCTGGAATAAGGCACCAAACAATATCAAAATATGGCATGTTTATAAGAGGAGAGGGACCCTTTACTCCTCTTACATTACTGTTGTTAGCTAATACAAGCTCCATATAAGAAAACATTCCTTTGGCATCTCTGTCTGCATATTCAGTTGTTGTTACTGTATACTTCACCTGGCAGTCTACTAAGGTACCAGGATGCAGGCAGAATCCACAACCAAAGTACCCATTAAATTGTGTGGTGTTCTGTATGGCTGGTTTGGCTTTTGAATCTACACAACAACATAGCCCCACAATTTTACTAGTTATGCATTCTCCATTTTTTCTCCATGTCACACCTTTGTACACTAGATCTTTGGCCTGATCAACAAAAGGTTTGAGAAAAATGTGCATAGCTGGTTCCTGGGCACCAAACCAACGGTCTGCCAACATCCCATTCTGGAATCGAATTTGGGGCAGTAGCTCATCCAAGTGGAGTTGAATAGGTCATATTGAAAATGTGGAAGATTTGTACACGGGTGAACCATCAGAATTGAAATTAAATGAGAAATTGTTTGGATTTGACAGAATTTCACTTGCTTTTGAAAGCTGTGCATACATGTCACCATCATATATGTCAGAGATAAAGTGATTTTTTTTTTACTTTTCATATCTGTAGCCAATGTTGTTTGAAATTTAAGGATCTTGAAGTAGTGCCTGGATTTGAGGTGCAACTGGTACATTGATGAAAAAACAACCGCTGCTCAGGGTGCTGATTTCTAAAGGATCACTACATTGGAGGCACTGTGTAATATTTTTGTCTGTAACATTTTGTTGACTACCAATGTATGATTTACACGACCTACAATAAAAGTGTAGTTCCAGCACTTCTAAATTATTTTTGAATGCATTAACAGATATCTTGATACAGGTACCAGCTCTTTGCCAAAAAGAGTATTTATTAGTTTTAGCAAATCGTGTAGTTGAGTCCCTGATATGTTATGTCTAGCTGCATATGTCATTATCATTAGCACTGCCTCTGCTTTTGTGGTGGCACCTGCAGATGTGAGTAGATGGAGTCCATGTCTGGATCGGGGTCATCAGGGACAGTCTGTCTAAATGCATCATGTTCTGGAGTGTCAACTTCACTTTCTGTGTCACTTGCAAAAGTTGAAACACTGTCATAGTTATCATCTGAGTCATCCGTTTCTTGGTTTAATGTTAAAAGTAGAAGTATTCTGAAAAACATAATTAAAACAACATGTTGTGACAGTCTGATGTTGCAGTGTGACATGGAACGATAGACTGTAATCTCACCTCCACATCTGCAATACTGGAACCTTGATTGTTGGGGTCATCATATATGGGTAAGGTCTGTATAATGGCAAGTTAATGTAACCTTATGTTGAATTCATTATTTTATTTTACATTTTGTCAATTCATGGTTTATATAAAAAGAAGAATAAGAAATGTTGATGAATCTGTTTAGTAAGATTTTCGTGTATTTTCATATGTCTCATGCAAAGTTTTATACATGTTTGTTAGAAAGATATTTTGTGTGCCTACCCCTTCAAGGCAGAGCGCGCTTGGGAAGAAAGAAAAAAAAGGAAGCTCAAGGGAGTGTTGTATGTTCGGCTGTTCATGCTGTTAGGCCGATGCTTCTGATTAAAAGAAGAAACGTGAATTATCACCGTGGTAACCCATGTTTTATTTATGTATCCACGCTGAAGAGACTGGAGCGTTTGCAGGCAAAAATTAAGGGTTACAGACTGGTGGCAGCGGTGTTCAAGTTCAAGAGTTTCTGGAAGATTCTCGGCTGAAGCATTCGATTACGAAGGCACATTTTTTAATGCACCGTGAAGTGTACTGGTGAGTGCACAGTGACCAGTCGTCAGTTTAATTAAAGTGGATGACTTTACCACTCGCTTCGTTACCAGTTCAACAGCAGTTGCGCAGTGAAAATGTCTACCGATTCTCGCGTGCTTCCCGCACGTGCTTCGTTCCCTAATGAGAGTGATGATGATGAATCTGCACCTACAGCGGAGCGCAGAGAGCACACGACTTCTGCAAATCGCACTACAAGATTGCTGCACTTTAAAGTCGATCTACCACCGTGTTTTCATGGAGACGGTAGGGATAAAGACAATTATGGAAAGCCCGTTTAGAGCTTGCAGTTAAGGCCTGTGCGGATGCACAAACGCAAGATTTGGCCGCCATTTTGCCTACAAGGTTGAGTGGAGATGCTTTAGCTTACTGGCTCTCCCTGTCTCCTGACATACAACAGAACTATGTACTGTGTGTTGCTGCATTAAATTATGTTTTTAGGAGGAAACCATTTTTGCTGCATTTACAAACTTTTGTGAACGCCAGACCACATATGCCCAAAGAATCTTTGGAAGTATTTGCAGCTGAGATCACAAGACTGGTTTTGGAAGCATTTCCAAATTATGGTGAGTCCGCCATTGCCATGGAAAGATTTAGACAGTTCGTAGCTGGTCTTGACCCTGTTCTCCATGCAAAAAGTCATGAACATGGCTCTACTAGCCTAGAGGAAGCTTTAGCCATTGCTTGTAAGTGGGAATGGGCACAAGAAGTTCTCAGATTTGCACCTCTTCCCCCTCTCAGTCAAAAGACCAGCCTGTCACCAAACTCATCTACAACCTTACCCAGTGAATCGCTTTCAGTTATGGTGTCCACAAAGACCACAGCACCTGGGGACATTTCTTCTGAAATCATGACTGCGGTAAAGCAATTGACTGCTGATGTTAAGGCTCTCAGGATGGAAGTGAGTCAATTGAAGAGGCAACACGCTTCCTCCAGACAGAAAGACTACTCATCTGAAAGTGGAAGAGACAAGCAACGTTACTCTCCACTTTCATCTCCTAGGATTGTCTATATCCATTATTATTATTAATATCCATTGTCACCTGTGTCTTCTCCACATCGTCAAGATGAGCCTTACTCCTTCATCCACCGAGACGGTGACAGACGTCAGGGCTATGGAGAGTGTCACGTCAGCCCATCTTCACATTATCAAGATCGTCACGTGAGCCCATCTCCACATCATAAAGATCATCACATCAGTGCTTCTCCACATCACCAAGATCGCCACGTCAGTCCACCTCAACCTCATCGAGATCATCGCACCAGCCTGTCTCCACATTATGCTGCGCAATATGCCAGCCTTACTTCTCTTCATCGTAACCAACGTGTCAGCTCGCCCCCATCTCACCATGATGGAATGGGGACACACATGGGGAAGTTGTGGCCTAATGGTTAGAGAGTCAGACTCGTAACCCAAAGGTTGCGAGTTCGAGTCTCAGGTCCGGCAGGGATTGTAGGTGGGGGGAGTGAATGTACAGTGCTCTCTTCCACCTTCAATACCACGACTGAGGTGCCCTTGAGCAAGGCACCGAACCCACAACCACACAAGGGCGCCGCAGCATAAATGGCTGCCCACTGCTCCGGGTGTGTGTGTGTTCATTGCTGTGTGTGTGCACTTAGGATGGGTTAAATGCAGAGCACTAATTCCTAGTATGGGTTACCATACTTGGCCACATGTCCCGTCACGTCACTTTCACATGATCGTTATGGTAGTCCAACCTCTTATCATCGAGATAATCGTTTACATCGCACGTCCCATCATCAGGATCGTCATACGACAGAATGGCCCTCCAACAAGTTCTCTGGCGAGAGATATGGCCTACGATCTTCTACTGATCATCTACCCTCGTCTGGTGATCATCATGTCAGTTTCGTTGATGAGGATGTTGATCTTCAGGGAAACGGCTGGTAGCAGGTACTATGGGCCGGGTATCTGCTGAGCCTATGGTTGGGCCCAAACAAACTGAACTGGTAATCCCTGTCATTCCAACACCTTATGTTTTTACGATCATTGAGAACATTGCCATACAAGCATTTGTAGACACAAGTTCAGAAATATCTTTGATCAGTGAAACAATGAGAATGTCAATTCCCTCTCTAACGAAAAAACCTATTCAGAAATCCTTTCTCTTGCCAAAATCAGTAACTGGTGACTATCTTGACACTCTGGGTATGTTGCCTATCACTATTAGGCTGGGTGAGGAAGTGTTCTCACATGATGTTCAGGTGGTTAGGAATGCTACACAGCCAGTTATCCTTGGGTGGGATTTTCTTAGCAAACATCATGCTGCAATTGACCTCAGAGAAAATCATTTAAAATTGTGGAACTGGACTGTTCCTCTCTTGTGTTTGCAGTAAATAGTCCCTCTTTGGAGTAGTGCTGTGACTTTAGAGCCCATTCTGATCCCTGCCAGGTCACAGATGAACGTTTTGGCAAAAATTCAGTCCAATATTGGGGAAAAAGAGTTCACATGCAATTATGTTGGACTCTTAGATCCTGAAATTCAGTCAGTACCAGGTCTTTTTGTGGCATGTACAGTAACCTCTGTGAAAGCAGGCGTGACTTGTGTGCGAGCCATGAATCCGACAAACGAGGATTGCCATGTTCCCTGTGGCACAAGGCTAGGTGAGATTCAATCCTTAGTCACGCAACCAGGGGAAGAATACATAATGCTGGAACCCAAAGTAGCTCAGATACAGACTCAAATTGAGCCCTGTCCAAAACTCAATGTGGAACTCAGTCAGTCTGCATTGGACAGTGAAGAATGGACTCAACTAGAGACTCTGATTTCCAATTATTCAGATGTTTTCAGTGCAACTGATTATGACTATGGTCGTACCGATTTGGTCAAGCATACCATCCGTACTGGGGATGTGCAGCCTATTAGGCAGAGGGCTTACAGAACATCGCCACATGTTTGAGCTGAGATAGACAGGCAAGTTCAGCAGCTCCTTTCCCATGATGTAATTGAGGAAAGTCGTAGTCCCTGGGCTTCTCCTGTTGTCTTAGTGAAGAAGAGAGATGGCAGTTATAGATTCTGCATTGATTTCAGAAAGCTCAATGCAGTCACAGTAAAAGACTCTTACCCCTCACCTCGAGCCTCAGATGCTTTAGACAGCTTGGCAGGTGCACGTTGGTTTAACCGGACACACGGACCCCAGATGGGGAAACCCCCCGGATGTGGGAATGGACCATAAAGATCTACAAAAACATTCCTCAGGAGTTCATTTATCGCCTGTCATCCGCTGGACACATACATACATCTGAACAAACATCATATTTCTTTCCCCGGAGGTCATAGGTTGACGTCGGAATTTCACATATGTCGGTTTTCACATCTGGACATCTAACAGGTCACGAGGTCAACATAACATGGGTGGTCGCGATGTGGGTGGTCGTGACGTGGGGGAGGGGAAAGGTCAAAAGGTCAAAGCCATAAATATTTTTGTCATAAGCTCCATCATAGAGACTACTAGCTGATTCTGTGTCAAAAGGATAAAATATTGTCTTTCTGACTGTTAACAGAAATAAAGTGGGTTGAGTGTTTTCCAGGTCAAAAGGCCTATGTTACTGAGCAAGATATGCCTAGGAAATTGTCCAGTGATATAGTGGAAGTTTATAAAACAAAGAGATAACTGAATTAGCAAATTATTGAGAATAAATTTTAAATTAATTGAAAAATAATAAGGATGCAGATAACTGAGTGAAACCAAATTCTTTATTATATTATAGAAAACGGGTATTAGCCCTATACTCATTGTATTGACAGAAATGGATTTGTGAGAGCTCAAAAAAGGGGCCAGGACTGCCCTCAACCCACATGAAATTCCACAGGTCACACCAAGAAGGACGACTGGCCAGATGAGCAAATGAGCATGCTTGCTATCACTAACAGAAAATCTCTAAAGGTTTCCATTTACAGGTGACAGCAGTTCTATCAAGGCCAGGGAATGGTTTGCTCCACCAATAAGAACCAGTGAGTGCAGTTATGATCTGAGATCAAAATACTGGGGAGCAGATGTGGGCCAACAAATGGAAAAGAGGAAGAAGAAAGAGAAGGAAACAGACAAGCAGACAACTCAGGAGCAAGTGACAAGGAGAGACCAGTGACACAAGATGAAATGCAAACTGATGACAACTCAAAAAGAGATAAGCAAGGAGTTCACATTCTTTTGTCAGAGAAGCAGAAAAGTGAAAAGATATCTGATGATCATCACATGCCTAATGCATCTAGTTCTACAACCTCAAGCCATAGACACCCAGACTTCCCTAGAATTGACTTTTCAACCCTCATCTGAATTTGACAGTGGCTTTTACTTAATCCAAAATGAATAAGAATGGGACGAGAAGCAAAAAATATCTAGATAAAATAGACACATTGTAGATAATAATCATAACATCAGTTACAAGAAAATTAGAAATTCAGATATTTTATGGGAAAAGGCAGAAGAGAATAATTGGTTTAAATGGGTAAATTACACAGCAGAAAAACAAAAATTGGAAACCTGCATAGTTTGCTTTGAAGAAAGACCAGTCTTATTTTATTGTACCAATACTCATACACAGTTCAAGTTGTAGAATATTTTATGATGAATGGTTTAAGACAAGGGTTCTCAAACTTTTCCATTCCTCGACCCACCTAAACAAGTATAATATTTCAAGACCCATCAAAATATTTGAGTTAAAAAACAATTTACATTACTGCAATCTTAATCTTAATAAAAAGTTTAATATGGCAGAAATTTAATATTTAAGAAAATAACCATTTTATTTTATAATACAACTGTAAATTTTCACTAAAAATATTTATGTTTTAATTTCTTCATTTATGAGTCTCCTCTTAATAATGAACCGTCGCTCTGAGACCCTCTCTGTTGTTACAACTAGTGCACGCCCGCACTTCAAAACACACAATGCATGTCTTAAATCGCGGCCTTTGCATTCAAAAATCGCACTAAGCAATATCGCAATTCGTAATTAATGTTGGTATATCATGCAGCCCTAGACTGAACTGTGTGTGAGTATGTGTGTGCGTGTCATTGAAATGCAAATTTAGCTACAGCCAAGTGACTTTGAGCAACCCACCTTGTCCCACTCTGCGACCCACAGTTTGAAAACCCCTGGTTTAAGAAATGTCCAGGACTATCTAGTGAAATGGGATTAGATGTAATAAAACTGCACTGTAAAATCCAATAGTTTACCTTACTTAGATTTAGTTAGTTATCTTTACTTTTAAGTAAGCCCAACTAATTAGATTTTACAGTGTGGGAGGTAAATGCTTAATAGAAAGAAGCAGAGAAATAAATACCTTTAGAAACTGTACCAAAGAAAAAAAAGGCATTATGCCCACACTGGTGCCATTTTCTCCAATCTACAACAAACTACAGAGAAGCAACTGAATTACAGTGCATACGAACCTGTAAATGGCCAATAGTATGGTAATAATAATAAAAAAATATATATAAATAAAAAAAAACACAAGGAAAAATAAAATTAATGGCAGATCAAGAATTGAATGTTACAAAAAGAAGGGAACTATTGACATAGGAAAATTAAAGGAAATGCAGCAAAATATTTAAAATACCACAATGTAAAGATGATTAGTTAATGAAAAAAGAAGGTCCACCACCTATATTTGATTAAATTTATACTGCATTGGCAGACATAGTGGATATGTGGATAAGAATAAGGCCTCTTGCCAACGTTAACAGAAAATTGGGCAGAATTATGTACTAGGGTTATGCTGACACATAAAATGAGTCATATCTCTCTAGAAGAGGAAACAACAAGTGAAGAAGAAACCCAGATCCAGAAGAGCCTATAAAAAAGACCCTGCAGTTTATATAGATTCAATTGGTCAACCAAGAAGTATACCTTATGAGTTTAAAGCAAGAGATGAAGTCAAATCAGGGATTGAATCAATATTCAGTTGGATTACACAAAATAAAAATACAGAATGGATCAATTACATATATTACAATCAGCAAAGATTTATTAATTACACTGATGAGGCCTTATCACTTTTAGGAGAGCAATTGGATGCAACGAGCAGAATGACATGGCAAAATCGAATAGCTTTAGATTATTTGTTAGCTGAGAAAGGGGGAGTGTGTGTTATGTTTGGGGATCAATGCTGTACATACATACCAAATAATACTGCTCCTGAAGGAGCATTTACTGAAGTAATGACCAAATTGAAAAACCTAAGGATTGAACTTAAAGAAAACGCTGGAAAAGATAATCAAATGTGGGACTGGTTTGATTTAAAGTTAGGAGCATGGGGAGCATGGGGAGCATGGTTAACTAAATTAGGAATGTTTTTAGGAGTTGCAGTATTAATAGGAGGATTACTGTTTTGCTGTGTACTTCCCGTACTGAGGTCACTAGTTGTCCAAGCCACAGCTATACAGAGAAGCAACTGAATTACAGTGCATACGAACCCGTAAATGGCCAATAGTACGGAAAGAAAAAATACAAAAGCCACAAGGGAAAATACAATTAATGGCAGATCAGGAATTTGAATGTTATGAGAAGAAGGGAAATATTGACGTAGGAAGATTTGAAGGAAAATGCAGCAGAATATGGAAAATACCACGATGTAAAGATGACTATTTAGTGATAAAAGAAGGCCCACCACCTGTATTTGATGACATTGATATTGCATTGGCAGACATATGGTGGATGTGTGGATTAGAATATGGCCTCTTGACAACATTACCAGAAAAATGGTCAGGATTATGTACTAGAATTATGCTTACACATAAAATGAGTCACATCTCTCTAGAAGAGGAAGCAACAAATGAAAAGAAAGCCAGATCCAGAAGAGCCTATGAACAAGACCCTGCAGTTTATATAGATTCAATTGGTCAACCAAGAGGTATACCTTATGAGTTTAAAGCAAGAGATGAAATCAAATCAGGGATTGAATCAATATTCATTTGGATTACACAAAATAAAAATACAGAATGGATCAATTACATATATTACAATCAGCAAAGATTTATTAATTACACTGATGAGGCCTTATCGCTTTTAGGAGAGCAATTGGATGCAACAAGCAGAATGACATGGCAAAACAGAATTGCTCTAGATTATATGTTAGCTGAGAAAGGGGGAGTGTGTGTTATATTTGGGGATCAATGCTGTACTTATATACCAAATAATACTGCTCTAGAAGGCGCATTCACTGAAGTAATGACCAAATTGAAAAACCTAAGGATTGAACTTAAAACTAACGCTGGGACAGATAATAAAATGGGGGATTGGTTTGATCTAAAGTTAGGAGCATGGGGAGCATCGTTAACTAAATTGGGAATGTTTTTAGGAAATGCAGTATTGATATGAGGATTACTATTTTACTGTGTACTTCCTATATTAAGGTCACTAGTTATCAAAGCCACAACTAAGCAAATGGAAATTCTAAGATGTCACGATGATGGGAAAGGGATTTTTTAGGGTAAACAAAATGGCCTTTTACAATGTGCAAAGTATCTGGGCTGAAGATCAACTATGCTATTTTTTGTGATGTTACATGTTTTATGTCTTGAATTTTTATTTCTGTTGTATACTACATAACTGTGACAACCACAGGCAAGCGCTGAACCACTTGCACGCTCATGCTTATAACATTGTTTTATCTTAAATGAGGGATTAGGGAGACAGGATCTTTTACTCTCTCCTAGTCAAGTGAGGGGGGAGATGTTTGGTCCTGCTGCTCCGCCAGAGTGCTGTTGCATAATCTAGTCATTGGTGATAAAACTATGTGACAATTTAGTCACTAGGTAGTAATAACTGATAAGACTGAATTATGAAACTGCACTCTGGGTAAAGATAAGTAAAGGTGAGACTTATTAAGTCTCAAAGGGGAGAATGTAGAGGAGTTTAATTAATCAAAATATTAATTATCCAAGTATAATCAATGTTAATATAGCCATTTATGTATTAAATTATTCTACTATT
>NW_015625025.1:40479-40577 GCF_001515625.1 Sinocyclocheilus rhinocerous
GCACATAATGGGGCCCTTGGGGCCCTTAAACATAAAATTAAGGCCTCATGACTGCATCATGATCCCATAACAAATATGAATGAAATGTATGAAATGTA
>NW_015625025.1:47200-56187 GCF_001515625.1 Sinocyclocheilus rhinocerous
TGACAACCACAGGCAAGCGCTGAACCACTTGCACGCTCATGCTTATAACATTGTTTTATCTTAAATGAGGGATTAGGGAGACAGGATCTTTTACTCTCTCCTAGTCAAGTGAGGGGGGAGATGTTTGGTCCTGCTGCTCCGCCAGAGTGCTGTTGCATAATCTAGTCATTGGTGATAAAACTATGTGACAATTTAGTCACTAGGTAGTAATAACTGATAAGACTGAATTATGAAACTGCACTCTGGGTAAAGATAAGTAAAGGTGAGACTTATTAAGTCTCAAAGGGGAGAATGTAGAGGAGTTTAATTAATCAAAATATTAATTATCCAAGTATAATCAATGTTAATATAGCCATTTATGTATTAAATTATTCTACTATTCTACTAAATACATGTGTATTTGCCTGCGTGTAGAAATCTGTATGAGAATGGAATGTGCAGACATATGGTGAAGCACATGATGGGGCCCTTATTTTCACAGAACATAAAATTAAGGCCTCATGACTGCATCATGATCCCATAACAAATATGAATGAAATGTATTTAACACGCCTAGAGAAAGAACTGTATAAAAGAGGGTCGAGAAAAAGATTCTGAAGAATCTGGGTTCTCTCGATTTTATTGTCTGACAATAAAATCTCATCTGGCATCAAAACCCCAAGACTCTGAGAATGATTCCTCACAGCAGCAGCAGAAGCAACCACATGAGACGCGCTTCCTGTGTGTGTATGCTTCAGTGTCTGCGCTCAGAAAACCGGACCGAAATTAGTTCTCTCTTGCGTCGTCGGATTTATCCATATGTCTGCTCTTCTCTTACTCCCACATACTGACATTTTTGAACGTTTTATGAGACGTGCAGCAAGTGTATGTTAGCTTATGTCCCGCCGGTTCACGCATGTACGCATCTAACCTCCGAACCACGCAGCAGATTCGTTCTGAATGAATCTGTTCCCAAATCGTCCCTCCCTAACATTTTCATCTCCTTTTTATTAGTTGACGAAAATGTCAATAAATATTCGTCATAGTTTTTGTCATTCAAAAAGAGTTTTAGTTCGTTATCGTCTCGTTGTCATCAGTGAAAAAAATGCCGTTGACGAGAATTATGATGAAAATTATTCGTCAACGAAATTAACACTGAAAAAAAAAAACATCAGTTTTGAGCCCAGCCCTGCCTCCATGTGTTCTGGGGTCTTCAGGAGGTAAATCTCTTGGCGAATCGCCAGCACCTCCTCAGCGACTCGGAGGACAATGCGTTGACAGTGGAACGAGGCATGTCAAACACTCTGGACCACTCTGTATGATTTCTGGCCAGACAGAAAAGAAACACCAGGGTCTGGATTGTAGCACCCCATCACTGTTGTCATTCACTTCTCAGAAGATCCAGCAGCACTGTCAGGGCCTCCCTGCTCAGTCCAAAATCAGGCCGTGTGTCACAGTCATTAAAAAACCTGTCCAGCGCTGGCACATTCAGCTTTATCCTGCAGTACAGGGGTCTGGTCTGATTTAGGGAAAGAAGGAAAAGAGAAATTGTTTAGAGCTATGACCAAGTAATTAGTAGAAGAAATTGAGGTACTTTAGTAAACTACTTTTAGTAACTACTAATACCATTGTAAATTTTTAAAATATTGGTTACAGAATCCAAAAGAGTATGTATAATGTTAGTTGGTTAACTTAATGTATCAAATAGATACAGTCAAACCAAAATTTATTCAGACACCTTCAACATTTCACACATTATCACAGTTTATTCGCTATAGTTTAGAAAATGGTAATAAAATATGACAAGAACTCAGAGGTAAACTGTGTCAGAACAAATTCAGCTTGATAATGTCAGATAACTTTGATAGAAAGGTATGTAATAGATTACAATCAACCAAAAAATATTCAGACAGCTGTTAGTATGACAGTATTTCAATACAGAATTGACATGTCAGATATAAGTGAAAATACAGTGCTGTCCGCTAAAGAAGCTATCTGTGCAGATCCTACAGCACAAGAAGTTGACGATGCAGAGCAGGTTATCCCACCACAACAGGCTGATATAGCGGAGCATGTTGAAGTGGCTGCACAAGTACAACAACCTCAGGTGGGTGCAGATAATACACATTTCCCAGATATTGTAATGCACTGCTAGGTGGTTGTCCTGCATCCTCAATAAACAAGCTACAGGTGGTCCAAAATGCAGGGTAAAACATTGCAAGATGCTAGACTGAACAATCTGAAAAGAAGCTTTGAACAGAAGTATAGAAGATGGAAGTATCACATCAATGGTTTGAAAAGAGCCATGAAGAACAATGATGATGCAGATTTGATTTTTGAGGTTGTGAGCACCATTAATGCCATTCAGTCTGAAGTCGACCATATTTATGGTGACATAAGAAGCCTCACAAGCCCTGAGCCAGAAATTCTGAGAAAAAAATGACACTTGTCTTGCCATTACTAGCACTGCAAATGAAAAGGCTCAACACTTTCTCAACGGAGATCCTGAGGACATACCCTGGCCTGATTCAGATTCAGTGTTTGAAGCCACTGTGTCCAGCATCATCTCAGCAACTCCAAGTCAAAGTCTGTTTCTAAGATGTCCAGTCAGTCTTCCCATGATTCCGTGCAGAAAAGACAAGAAGCAGCGGCTGAAGTAGCAGCTACACAAGAGGTGATTAAAATAATGAAGACAGCATCAATATGAAGAGGAAATCAGAAAACTTGAGGCAGAGGATAAAAGGTTAACGGCCGAGAGAGAAGCTCAAGAAAGGGAAGTAGAAGCGGTGAATGCAAGAAAAAGGGTCCAATTTATCTCAGAAAGTAATGTCAGAAAAATAAAGTTGGAAGAGAAGAAAAAGGAAGTAGAACGATTGGAAGAATTAAAAAGACATAACGCAGCAAGCAAGGCTACAAGTTTTTGCTGAAAGCATCGAAGATGATGAGGGAAAAATGCGTTCTGCTCCTCCTCTTCAACAAAAGCAAGAAGACTATCTCTCTCAACCAAGCATTCCTATTTCTCTCTCTCAACTGAATTTCTCGCAACCAAACCAACCCTCTTATTCTCCTCAAAGGTTTCCAGTCACTCAAGCTCACGTATCTCAGTCAGATGCATTAGCTGCTTCCAATGAAGCCTCTAATGACCTTGTGAAGGCACTTGCTGAAGCTATTACCGCCAATAGGATTCCAATTCCAGAACCTGCTGTTTTCTCAGGAGAACCTCTGAAGTATAATGATTGGAAACTGTCCTTTTAGATGTTAATTGATCGCAAGAACTTGCCAACCCAAGAAAAGCTCTTCTTTCTACGCAAGTATGTAAGTGGTCCAGCCAAGAAAGCTATTGAAGGACACTTCCTGGTTGGAACAGAAGCAGCTTACATGGCTGCCTGGAACATACTTGAAGACAGGTTTGGGCATCCATTTGTAGTTGGCAAGTCATATCGCGACAAAATACAGTCATGGCACAAGATTGCTACCAAGGATAGCAAAGACTTCCGGGAATTTGTAGATTTTTTGAGCAGCGTTGAATCAGCCATGCCTTATGTTCAAGGTTTACAAGCTCTGAATGACTGTGTTGAAAATCAAAGGATATCAGCTAAATTGCCGGAGTGGTTGAGTTCACGTTGGAATAGAGCAGTTACTAAATTCCAAGATGAATACAAAAGATTCCTTGATTTCAAATACTTTGTTGAATTTCTCAACAAGGAAGCTAGAATCGCATGCAATCCTATCACTTCACTGCAAGCAATAAAGCCAGTAGAGCAACAGCGATTCAAGCAACCTGATCAAGATCACTCCAAGTTCCAACGGAATCATAATTCAAGCGCTAAGACATTCACTACTAGTTCCAGTGAAAAGAATAGCATGTGTGTCTTTTGTCAGAGACATGGCCACACTCTTCATAAGTGTCGTAAGATTATGGAAAGACCATTTGAAGAAAGATTGAAGTTTGTACAGTCTGAGAAATTGTGCTTTGGCTGTCTTAAGGCTGGTCATAACTCTAAGGGCTGCACCTCTAGGAGTGTGTGTGAAAAATGTGAAAAATATCATCCAACGTGCTTACATCAGGATCGGGTAAATAAAGGTCCAGGACAAAGAGCAAGACTCAATCAAGATCAATCAAGGGCTAATCAAGACTCTGCAGACAGAACAACTGAATCACAGAGGATACAAGAGTCTATGCCTGTGACTTCAAACAGAGTGGTACAAGAAAAGAATGGCACTTATACTTCATCCATCGTTCCAGTATATGTCAACTATAGCTGAACCAAGGAAGGAGATTTTAGTGTACGCCTTGCTTGATACCCAAAGCGACACCACTTTCATTCTAAAGGACACAGCTGAGACACTAGATACTAAAAAGGAGCCAGTCAAACTCAAGATTTCTACAATAACTTTCAAGACGAAGGTTGTGTCCACTCACAAATTGAATGGACTACAAGTAAGAGGCATTAAGTCGGAAGTGAAAATCCAACTTCCAGCGACCTACACTAGAGACTACATACCTGTCAATAGATCTCATATACCCACATGTGAAACCGCCAAGAACTGGCCTCATCTAGAACATCTGGCAGATGAAATGGCTCCTGCACTTGACTGTGAAGTAGGTTTGTAAATAGGCTATAACTGTCCTCAAGCCTTACTCCCCAGAGATGTTCTCAATGGTAATGACGACCAGCCATTTGCACAAAGATCTGTGTTGGGTTGGAGTATCGTTGGATACAACCACTACAACATTGATTATGAAGATTAAATCGGTGTGAGTCATAGGATTATCCTGAAGCAAGTTCTACCAGCTGGTGAACCATCTCATAAGCTCAAGTCTGAAGTCTGCTTCATACACAGGAACAAGGTTAAGGAGATGATCACTCCAGCAGAGATACTGAAGGTTTTTGAGTTTGAGTTTTTGGCAAAGTTAAACAAAGGTATTAAGCAAATGCAAGATGGGCACTATCAGATGCCATTGCCATTTAAGGGTGAGAGACCGGACTTGCCAAACAACAAAGCGTGTGCAGAGCATCGACTCAAATCCTTAGAGAAGCGTTTAAAGAGGAATGAGCAATACCACAAGGACTACCTGGCTTTCATGAAGGACATAATAGCAAGAGGCAATGCTGAAAAGGTCCCAGAGATGGAGTTAAGGAATCAACCAGCATGGTACATCCCTCACCATGGGGTTTACAATCCGCAGAAGCCAGGCAAGATTCGCATTGTCTTTGATTGCTCTGCAAGGTTTCAGAATACTTCTCTGAATGAGCATCTACTGACTGGACCGGACCTCACAAATACCCTTGTTGGGGTCTTGTGTTGTTTCCGGAAAGGGCAAGTAGCCATCATGTGTGATGTGGAGTGTATGTTCCATCAGTTTTATGTTGCCCCAAAGGATCGGGACTACCTCAGGTTCTTGTGGTGGGAAGAAGGCAACATGGAAGCTCCACTATCAGTTTTTCGCATGAAGGTACACTTGTTCGGAGCTGCCTCCTCTCCTGGATGTGCAAACTTCGGGCTCAATTACCTTGCAAGGGAAGGACATTAATTCAAATCAGTTCAATAAGCTGTACAAGTTAAGTCCGTTTATTGATGATCATGATATTTTACGGGTGGGAGGAAGAATGACTGAGCTTCACCCTCATGTCAAGCTCCGGCCATTCTTCCTAAAGGTCATCATGTATCTCATCTACTCGTAAAACACTTCCATGAGAAGGTGCAACATCAAGGTCGTGGCATGACCATCAATGAAATCCGCTCCAATGGTATTTGGATTCTGGGATGCAGTAGTGAAGTGTCTTCTCACATCTACAAATGTATTAAATGTAGGAAGCTAAGGAAATGCATTCAGGAGCAAAGGATAGCTGACCTGCCGCCAGAAAGGATGGAAGCTACTCCTCCATTTACTTATAGTGGCATGGACTGCTTCGGACCGTTCTATGTTAAAGAGGGAAGGAGAGAGTTGAAGAGATATGGGCTCCTGTTTACCTGCATGTGTTCGCGAGCCATTCATCTTGAGGTACTAGATGATTTGAGCACTGATGCTTTTCTTAACGCACTGCGTTGTTTCATTGCGATACGTGGCAATTTAAGTCAGCTGCATAGTGATCAAGGTACCAACTTTATTGGTGCAAAGGGAGAGTTCCTAGAGTTGATGAAGGGAATGGACCGAGAACGTGTGAAAGAGTTAGGCTGTACCTTTGTCATGAACCCGCCTGCTTCCAGTCACATGGGTGGTGTCTGGGAGAGACAGATCTGGACTGTAAGGAGTGTACTGACATCCATCTTAGACCAGTCTGCAGCAAGACTGGACACTTCTTCTTTAAGAACGTTCATGTATGAAGTAATGGCGATCGTTAATAGTCGACCATTGACCTCAGAACACCTCAGTGATCCTGTGGGACCAGAACCGTTGACGCCGAATCATATACTAACAATGAAGTCTACTATCATTGCACCACCTCCTGGAGAGTTTGTAAGGGAGGATCTCTATCTTCAGAAGAGATGGAAAAGAGTTCAGTTTCTGGCGAATGAGTTTTGGACCAGGTGGAGAAAGGAATATCTGTTGAGTTTGCAGCAGAGAAGTAAGTGGAATAAGAGCAGGAGAAATGCTAAGATAAATGATATTGTTCTGCTCCAAGATGACTTAACACCACGGAATCAGTGGAAGTTAGCCAAAGTGGTAGAAGTCTTCCCAGGAACTGATGGAAGGGTGAGAAGACTTAAACTTCTTGTTAGCGATGCAACACTGGATAGCAAGGGTGCACGCACAAGCAAGTCAATCTATCTAGAAAGATTCATACACAAAACAGTGTTATTACTTGAAGCTGATCAAAGGGTTAAGTTTGATGAGAGTGATTTCACGTGTATGGTTAACGTGTACAAAATACCCCCTTTGAATGTTAAGTTCATGAGGTGTTACTTGAGTATTCATAATTTCTATCAAGAATCACACATAGTGTGATGGTGGGAGTGTATTTGCTGCATACAAAGTTTACAAAAAAAATATTTTTTGTCACAAAGGGTATCTGAGTTGAAGATATCTATCTCCACTAGATGGCGCCTGTGTACTTCAGCACTTATTTACTTAAAATACTTTTGATTAGTTTAATTTGTATAGTTTTATATTTTGGTTATTTTATAATGTTTATTGTGATTTCTATATTCAGCTGTTGTTTATTTGAGCAAGATTTAATCTTTCTAAGAGTTTTTTGGTTATATTTTATTCCCATCGTGCTTTTGTATGTCACTTCCTGTTTTATGATCCGCATGAAGAGATGGAACGATGTAATCTTCGCAAACTTAAAAGGTGTTTCTCTTTATAATCTTAAACAATCTAATCAAGAAACTTCAAGATATAATCCCCGCTCTATGCTCACAAGCAGGCAAAAGTGGTATGTGGGTGTATTTTCTGTTTATTTTCGAGTTTAATGCGATATGTGTGTTTTCCATGTAACTGAATGCGTGACTGATGTTATGTTGTATATTTCGTCCTTTGTACCCAGTTCTACGGTGTTGATGTTGCTGTCTATGTCGGTGTCTATATCGATGAGTGCATTAAACATCTGTGAAAAAGGGAACCTCAGCCTTTGCATTGTGACTAAGGGCGGCATACTCCTTTTTGACATATCCGACCGAACTACAAACTTTCCAGTGATGTCTGTGAGAAAGGGATATTCACTCGACAAGCTCGCGCATCTGCGCCACCGCGTGCTCAATCCACTCAGCGCGATTTGCTTACCAGCTGGCGCAAATCAGCTATACAGGCATTAATACTGAATGTTTTATATTCATTGCATACATATACTTCGTAGACATCTTTAATATCTAATAACTCCATTCTGCTGTCTGTTGTCGGTGGTTCTTTGTCTGAATATGGCACTTATTATCACATGCTGTGTGGTATCAGCGTTTGGTATCGGGGCATTTTAACGAGTATGAGTACAGGAGCTCAGTATCGGGCCCTATACCAGTATCGGTATCGGTGCATCCCTATTTATAACCTTAGTTAAAGGGATAGTTCACCAAAAATGAAAATTCCAAACCTGGAACAACTTGAGGGTGAGTAAATGATTACAGAATTTGGTAACACTTTCTATGAAGCCCATATTTATAATACGCCAAATGCGGGTAAAAATCAGCTGTGGCGGGTAACGCTGTCAAATCACTAGCCAATTTGGCGGGTTACTTTTTGTAAGTTAGGTTCACTCATTAATTTCTTGGGGAAGTTCATGCAAGCCAAATCTGCACAGGTTTAGCGCAAATACTGAACTCATTACATTATCGAGAATATTGCAAACACCAAACAAAACACACCTACAGAGTGCACACATCCGCATAAGCAACTACATTAACTTAGTGCACATAGGCATTTAGAGTGCGTTCTTTCAGTGCATTATTCAGTCTATTAATATGCATTAAGAATGATCACATAATTCAAGATAAGGGGGCAGAAAATGTATATAGTTATATCATTTCATATAGTTAATCAATATCACACAAAGAGTGCCGTTTTAAATACAAATGTGATTTGTGAATTGTGAATTGTGAATTGATTTTATACAACAGTTCAATAAACAATAAGTTAATATCAAGAGACTTACGTTCTAGACACGATGCCTGCTTTTGCTCTATTTCGCCAACAAAAATAATTCCAAACACAGCCACAGCACTGTTTTGCGTCTCTGAGCAACAGGACGGTGTTTGGTTCCTGAATGAGTCAACCGTTTAAATGATTCGGTTCAGCCGCAATGACTCCCTTATTAACAGTGACTTGCTGCCGCCTACTGGCGGTTTTAATTGTTTTAATTTTACATCTAATGTATCTTTTCACTTTTAAAATTATTTCAAATATCAGTATTCAAAATTTCATGTTTAAAATATCAAAACATTATTTATGCATTTGTAACTGCAGGTTAAAGCATTTTTTAGAAAAAATGGCTTTATAAAAGGTGAAATGCACATAAAAGGTAAAAATCAATTTAAACTTATTGGAAAATATTAATTTCTATCACTGCTGT
>NW_015625025.1:56281-60205 GCF_001515625.1 Sinocyclocheilus rhinocerous
AAATAAATAGTTAGGATGGTTTTGCATTAATATTACTGCTGCACTAATGTGCACTAATGTGTATGTTGCATTTTACTTCTGAATATGTTCAAGGTTATTCAAATTTAAAGTTGCCTACTAAATATACTGTTGGGTAGTTTAATCTACAACAATGCATAATGTTGTAAAAGACCATATTTTTATAGTGTTGCTGTCTGTGAGAAAAAAAGAAAACTTAGTACTTCATATTTGTTCGAGAATACATAACGAATGTACTTCCTTACAGTCCACCTCTGATTATTTTAAAAATGAAAGTATCAACATTTTGTCAGAATATTAACACATTTTTGCTAACTACAGTATATCAAAGGCTGCATCTGAAGGACTCGGACCGGTCAAACAGAGCACTGTTCAGCTGTGACAGCTGCCGCTGAACATTGAGCTGTACTATGCTCTATTTTTTTTTATTATTCAGTTTTATTTTTGCTAACCTGTCTACATATGATCACCATGGTCAAGACAATAAACTATATAAAATCACACCTTTGTAAGATATCAGTCAGCATTTGAACTGCTGTGTGTGAATTTTGTAGTTTTTCATATGTATCTTTACATTATTCAAGTAAGCTCCAAGCCAATTCCTGCATTTAAAGTTGTAATCCGACAAAGGACGCAGCAAACCAGTGTAACTTACCTGGCCTCGGTCTTGGCTAAGCCTGAGGTACATCACCATCTCCTCCATTATGACGTAAAACATAAAAACAAAAATTAGCAATTCTGGCTCCACCCATCCTGGCAGGATTGTCCTCTCGTCAGCTCTCCTCTCGGGAACCTCTGGTGTCGCAATTAGGAAATCCTGTGTAGGCGGAGCGTCCTTCATGCACTTTGGAGGCGTGGCCTTCGAAGTCCGTGCACTTAACTTTGGGACACAGCTAATGTTTACACCACCCACATCTAAAATGTCCTTCTAAAGAACCAAGCCATGTTATCTTTTCATGGGCAGGAAGATAGCTGCGTACTACCTTATTTTGTATAGTTGGTGAATGTCTATAACTGACCATTGTTTTTTATCGAAAAACTGCCACTTTCGATAATGTTCCAATTGGAATTTATTATACACTTAATTTGTGTTGCTTCACGGCTGTAAGTTGTTTAAAAGAACACCCGATTATAATCATTAGAGCATTGTTGCATTTTTTTCTTCTTACACAATAGTTGTTTCCTATCTATTGATTTAACTTTCTCTGTGGCCCTGATTAAAACTTTGGAGTCATAACCCCTCTGTCAGAATCTGCTGGTCATGTCTTGTAATTGAATTTCATAATTGTCTTCTCGGTCACAAATACGTTTCAATCTTTGAAATTGGCCATGAGGTATGTTTTCAATCAGCCAGGGTGGATGAAAACTGTTAGCTCTATTAATCGTATTTCGATCAGTTGGTTTCCTAAAGATCGAAGTATGTAGCTCACCATTGGTCTCCTTAGTTATTTTCAAATCAAGAAAATTGATTTTAGACACGGAATATTCAAGGCTCAATTTCAAATTTCTATTTATGACAGATATACTGGTGAAACCTGTGCAATTCTGATTCTGAACCAGACCAAATCATCAATGTATCTACCCCACATAACAATTTTATCCAAAAAGGAATTATGAATTGAATAAATGTATCTTTCTTCCCACAGTCCTAAAAATAGATGATGATAATAATAATAATAATAATAATAATAATAAGATAATTAGGAGCAAAACAAGCACCCATTGCCGTACCTTTCATCTGTTTGTAGAAGACATCTTGAAATAAAAATACATTGTTTTTAAGGGTCCACTCCATCAATTGCAAAATAAAAGTAGTAGATGGTACACTTTCTGGACATCTATCACTCAATTGTTCAACAGCTTCAAGTCCCTCCACATGATCGATATTAGTGTACAGGGATTCAACATCCATGGTCACTAACAAAGATTCATCTGCATTTTTTATGACATTAATCTTATTGAGCACATGAGTACTATCTTGAATATAAGACGGCAGCATACATACATCAGGTTTTATCAAAATAAAAAAAGTCAACATACTGTGATACCGGTTCAGTCAACGATCCATTCCCACTAATTATGGGCCTACCTGGCGGAGTCTCTAAATTCTTGTGAATCTTTGGCAACATGTAAAATGTTGGAACACGAGGGTATTTGCAAAGCAAGTAGTCATATTCCTTTTGTGATATCCAATTATTGTCCTTCGCTGTAGATAGAAGATCTATCCGTTGAATCGTCATGGACTCCAGTGGATTAGCAGTTAAGGCTAAATAATACTCAGGATGGGTTAGGGTTAGGGTTATATGTTCACAGGCTAATTAATATAAACATGATTATAAGTTGATCCCTTGTCATTTGAGATGTGACGTAAAGCTTAATAAAGTGTTGGGAATAAGTATGTAAAATAGTTTATCTGAAAACAATGTAATTTTCTGTAAATCATTATTTTTATTTATTTTTTATTTATTTATTTTTTATTCATTTATTTATTATTTTTTTATATATACATATATATAATGTATATATATGTATATATAAAAAATATATGTTCTTACCCTCCTCATTGGTGTAGGAAAAGGATGTAGTCGTCTTTGGAACACACACTATTTATGCACTCATACACTTATTTATCTAACACTCATACTCAGTCTACACCTTAAATTTGCACATAATATACCTGTACATACAACTGTCTATTGTTCTATACCTGTACATACAATTGTCGATTTGTATATTTTTTATTCCTTATTTTACTTGTTCTATTTTTTATTTTTTATTATTTTTTATTATCTGTGTTTTTTATTCTGTCACTGTCATTCTGTTACACTGTGGAAGCTTCTGTCACGAAAACAAATTCCTCGTATGTGTAAACATACCTGGCAATAAAGCTCATTCTGATTCTGATTCTGATATGATTAAGTTTGGCATTCGTGGATGTCGGCACACCAGTGCGGTCATTACATGAGGAAATTGACTTTCGCTTGGTGGTTATGGGTAGCTCCTGTTTTTTGTCATCTTATGAGGTAAGACATTTTTTGTTTGAAATAACATGCAGTTGTCTCCTTGATCAGTGGAGCATGCCGGGTATTGCGAATCTACTGTGACCGGCTGTGTCCGCAGTGGTCTAGGCAGCGGTTTTGTTTTGCCCTGCTACTTTCATCAATGTGTTTGGCTCATTCTGATGATCTTGAATAACTGCTTCGTCCTATTGCTCCTACAGCTAACGTGTTTGGCTTATCCTGCTAAGTCTAAACAATTGTGCTGTCGTACTGTTTCATTATTAATGTGGTGTTTTGCTTTGCTAAGTCTGAACCACTGTTTTTTTTCTTATTACTTTCATCGTTAAAGCATCTGTTTTGATTTAACCATCCAACAAATGTTGTCACATTTCCATCTTGAATTTGTTTGTTGGTTTGATTAACTTAGGACAATTGCTTTGTATTTGTGTGTAATTTAGTTTTTTTTGCAAATTTTGTATTAGTGTGTTTGTTTAGTTTTTTTTTATATTATTTGTGCCAGATTTTGTATCTAATTTGTTTCTGTTTATATGCAGGAGCTGAGGGCCACTTGCGTGGGTGTCCTGGCGCTGTGGTAGTGGGAGTGCCCTGTCACCTGAGAGTGCTGTGTCTCACTGCTTCTTCGTCTACTTACTTCCTCTTCGTCGTTAGGTATCAATGTGTGCTCGGCAAGATCGTTTTGTGCTTGAGTGCCACCAAGTCGTGTTTTACTAGTGGTGGAAAGAGTACTAAGAAATTGTACTTAAGTAAAAGTATTGCTACTAAAGGAATAATTTACTTGAGTACAAGTAAAAGTACTGAAAAATAATATGACTCAAGTAAGAGTAAAAAAAGTAGTTTGCTGAAGAACTACTCAAGTTACTGCGTTACAAAGTACTTTAGTATTATT